>NC_134687.1:579271048-579488548 GCF_050947455.1 Rhinoderma darwinii | reverse complement strand
CGTTTTTGCCGAGTTTTGCGACACGGTTTCCGCGTCAAAAACTCGGCAAAATACCCCGTGTGAACATAGCCTAAATGCGGTCTCTTCGGCTGGGTTCACACCGAGTTTTTTTAAGCGGAAACCGCTCTGCAAAACAACGGCCGAAAATGCTTCCCATTGATTTTAATGGGAGGCGGGGGCGGTTTTCTCCCGTGAGCGGTAAAACCGGTTCGCGGGAGAAAGACGGGACATGTCCTATCTTCGCGCGATTACGCCTCTGACCTCCTATTGACATCAATGGTAGGCAGAGAAAGCGTATTTCGCAGCGTTTTATGCCCGCCGCGCTCAATGGCCGCGGGCGAAAAACACAGCGAGAATCGGCGTGCAGGCAGAGGAAAATCTGCCTCAAACTTCCAAACTGAATTTTGAGGCAGATTTTCTGCCTGCAAAAAACTCAGTGTGAACCCGGCCTAATACTGTTTTTGTATGTAATGCGTTGGGATATTATATTCTCACATATATATTCCATATTTATATCTAAATCAATTAACATTTTCATATTTTTGTAACCCAGTGTGTAGTGTTTTTGTCAGAAAAATGTATTTATTTATTTTTTCTCTTTTTTGTCATTATTTCGGATGGCACTATGCAATATTTATTGCACTGACTGGGAAGCACTATAGGAATCTTTTTAGTACACAAATAATACTGCTACACTTCTATAACTACCTCTATATTCGTAGAATGCTGTATATGAGAAACAATTATATATATATATATATATATATATATATATTTATATACATTATATATTTATTAGCCGGGATAAAAGCACTAATGCTGGTAGGGACAGGGGGCCAAGGGCCATGGGAATATATGTCGCTATGTGGGGAAAAGTAGGTAGGGTTTCAGTGAAACAAAGGGGTTTGTACCTTCTTAATTATTTCAACTCTCCTACTCAGCCGCCAGTGCAGGACAACTGGACGACTACAGTATACGTCAGCTAGATGCACATATTGATCGACTGTTTACTGTCCTGTTGTGTATTGGCGTCACAGTCGGATAGTTCAAATAAGTATATAAGATTTTGATTTTTGTACTAAACCAACACTGCCCCTGCCCGATTTAAGTCTCATGTGTCAGTGATGCCTGTAGAGATGTCATTCAAACCTCTGAAAGCATACATGCCATCCACAAATAATACCGCCATAGAGTGTCTAAACAGCAATTAAGTCAAATGGTTTACAGTTGATGTGTCCTCTGCGTTCTCATTCATGGGCATCTTTGAATAACCCAGCACAGCCCGCATCCCCTACGATACTTCTCATCACCTCCCCAATGCCTCACTTACCGTTTCTAACTCCCAGGTACTCTTTAGTTCCAGATGCCATCACACTGGGTCCAGAAGCTGTGCAGCGTCAGGACGCTGTATGCACCCAGAGCTGAAGAGGACCTGGGAGCGGTAAATAAATAGAGGGGTCTGGGGTCTAAAAATTATTTTTTGCTATGGTTCTGGATCTGAATTTTGGGGTCTGGTCTGGGATCTGAATTTAATTTGGGGTCTGTATTAATTTTGGGGTCTGGGATCTGAAAAATATACATTTTCTTCTGCTCACCCAGGAATCCCTTACAAAAAAAAAAAAACTGCTGCTGATAGGAGACGTTACCTGGGCCCATCCTTTAATGTTGGGGACAAGGTCTGGCTGTCCACTAAGAATCTTAGTTTTAAGAGTCCGTCAGATTTTGGAGGTTATCCATCCTGCAGCGTTCTGTCTGCAACTGCCAGTATCTATGAACATCCAAAGTACTTTCAACAACTGCTTACCGAAATTTCCAGCTTTTCTAAGCCAAGCCATCTTCTCCTATGGTTGTAGTATAATACCATCAAGAATTTGAAGTGTAACGAATAATTGATACCAGAGGGGACAGGGAGAATGGTCCATTGGAAAAGATACAGACCAGAGGAAAGATCCTCAGTATTAGTCAGGACTATACATGCTCATTAGTTGATTATAAAATGTCATTCTGAAAACCTGCAGGGACCTGGTCTTAAGATTTTGGTGGCCCCTTCTAGTGGGAGGGGTATTATCATTTACTTAACTGTCCACCTTACAGCGCCATCTCTACTCACCTCTAGCTACCAGTGCAATGAGCCCGACCTTGCTTCTATCCTCCTCCATGTTATACCCTTCCCGCTACATTACAAGAGACTTTTGTTTGCCGTTGCCCATAGCAAGAGGCAACTTAGTCCAGGGGACAGCTGAGTTAAATTCTGGACTAGAATTCTGCCGGCCGCTTGGTTCTTTCTCTAGGTATTGTTACACTATTGAAATTGTCCAACTGTTGTGAGGCAAAGTTGGCATCAGTTGGCCAAGGGATTTGTGTTTTGTCTTTCTCTAGGTTAATTAGAGTGCACCTCCAGGTAAGAATGTGTTGCTGCGTAGTCTTTCTGTTGTAAGCTTAAAGGGGTTGTCCAGTCATAAGAAATTGATGGCCTATCCTCAGCATAGGCCATCAATATCTGATCGGTGGGGGTCTGAATCCCGGCACCCACGTCATCAGCTGTTTTGAAGGGGCCGCGGCGCTTGTACGATTGCTGCTTCCTGTTAATTTCTTACCTGCTCGTACTGTGAATCGCCGATACTATTGTAGCGGCAGTTCACAGTATTACAGGCTTCTCCCATTCAAGTGAATGGGAGAAGGCTGTAATACTGTGAACCGCCACTCCAAGTGTGTCGGCGAGCAATGACAGTAAAGAAGGGGAAGCAGCGCTCGTATGAGCGCCGCATCCCATTCAAAACAGCTTGTCGACGGGGGTTTCCACGCGTCACACCACCACCGATCAGATGTGGATGGCCTATCCAGAGTATAGGCCATCAATTTCTTATGACTGGACAACCCCTTTAAATGTATGTGTAAAGGATCTGCCAGGCACAACTTCTGTTTATACGCCCATGCGTAATCAGTCTGCACCAGGTTCTATGTCTCTGAGACTGACTCCATCTTCCACCACTCAGGATGGCAGGCTTAGGAGTGGGAGAGCCTATCCCAGCCTGGCCAGACGGAGCTAGCTCCCGCCCTCTGTCTATTTATACCTGCCTTTCCTGTTCCTCCTTTGCTTGTGATTCTTCTCGTGTGGTTTCCTGGCCTTGCTGCAGCTCCTAGCTATTTGACCTTGCTTCATACTGACCCCGGCTTACTGACTACTCTCCTGCTCTGCGTTTGGTACCTCGTACATTCCTGGTTTGACTCGGCTCGTTCACCTCTCTTGTTGCTCACGGTGTTGCCGTGGGCAACTGCCCCATTTCCCTTGCTTGTGTCCCCTTGTCTGTTTGTCTGTCGTGCACCTACTGAGCGTAGGGACCGTCGCCCAGTTGTACCCCGTCGCCTAGGGCGGGTCGTTGCAAGTAGGCAGGGACTGAGTGGTGGGTAGATTAGGGCTCACTATCTGTTTCCCTACCCCCCTGCCATTACATAATCACAAGCCCATATACCTAGGCTACCCTGGTCCCTCACTCTATTATGGACCCCCTTGAGACCCTGGCTCAGCAAATGCAGGGTCTCTCCCTACAGGTCCAGGCCCTGGCTCAGAGGGTCAACCAGCCTGACGCTGCCATGGTAGTACCCCTCACCTCACCTCTTGAACCCCACCTCAAGTTGCCTGACCGGTTCTCAGGCGACCGGAGGACTTTTCTCTCCTTTCGGGAGAGTTGTAAGCTCTACTTTCGCTTAAAGCCCCACTCCTCAGGTTCTGAGAGCCAGCGGGTGGGTATAATTATGTCCCGGCTCCAGGAATGGGCCTTCTCCCTGGCCCCTGAACCTTCCTCCATTGACCGTTTCTTTTCTGCTCTCGGACTCATTTATGACGAGACTGACAGGACTGCCTTTGCCGAGAGTCAGCTGGTGACCTTACGTCAGGGTAAGAGACCTGTGGAGGAGTATTGCTCTGACTTTAGGAAGTGGTGCGTAGCTTCTCGGTGGAATGACCCTGTCTTAAGGTGCCAGTTTAGGTTGGGTCTGTCGAACGCCCTGAAAGACCTGCTAGTTAGCTATCCCTGTTCTGACTCCTTAGACCAGGTTATGGCTTTAGCGGTACGACTTGACCGACGTCTCAGGGAACGACAACTTGAACGGTTTTGTGTTTTCCCCTCTGACTCCCCCATGATGCCTCCCGAGGTCCCGTTGCTTCGCTCTTCCACGGAAGACTCGGAGGTACCTATGCAACTCGGGGCCTCCGTGTCCCCCCGACAACGTGGAGAGTTCCGCAGGAAGAATGGTCTCTGCTTCTATTGTGGGGATGACAAACATCAAGTGAACACCTGTCCTAGGCGTAAGAATAAGCAGCCGGAAAACTTCCGCGCCTAAGTGATCATCGGGGAGGTCACTTGGGCGCACAGGTATTTCCCGTAAATATGAAACGTAATAAAATCTTGCTTCCCTTTCAGGTCTCTTTTGGTGGTAGGTCTGCTACCGGCAGTGCCTTCGTGGATTCAGGGTCTTCTGCTAATATCATGTCTGTGGAATTTTCTATGTCTCTAGCTATGCCATTTGTTGACTTGCCTAAACCTGTCCCGGTAGTGGGTATCGACTCCACTCCTCTTGCTAATGGTTATTTTACTCAGCATACCCGTTTTTGAACTCCTTGTTGGCTCCATGCATTTGGAGCAGTGCTCTGTACTGTTGATGCAGGGATTATCGTCCGATTTGGTTTTAGGCCTTCCCTGGTTGCAGTTGCATAATCCCACGTTTGACTGGAATACTGGGGAGCTTACCAAATGGGGTAATGAATGCTTGACGTCATGTTTTTCTGTTAATTCTATTTCTCCCCCTGAGGTGGTGAACACGCTACCTGAGTTTGTTCAGGACTTCGCCGATGTTTTCTCTAAGGAGGCCTCCGAAGTGTTACCTCCTCATAGAGAATACGATTGCGCTATCGATTTGGTACCAGGAGCTAAGCTCCCTAAGGGTAGGATATTTAACCTTTCTTGTCCCGAACGTGAGGCCATGAGAGAGTATATACAAGAATGCCTGGCCAAGGGTTACATTCGCCCCTCTACTTCTCCGGTAGGTGCTGGCTTCTTCTTCGTAGGGAAGAAGGATGGTGGTCTTAGGCCATGCATTGACTACCGTAACTTGAATAAGGTCACTGCAAGGAACCAGTATCCCCTTCCTTTGATTCCTGATCTCTTTAATCAAGTCCAGGGGGCCCAATGGTTCTCTAAGTTTGATCTACGGGGGGCGTATAACCTTATCCGCATCAAAGAGGGGGATGAGTGGAAGACTGCGTTTAACACGCCCGAAGGTCATTTCGAATACCTCGTCATGCCCTTTGGGTTGTGTAATGCCCCCGCGGTCTTCCAGAATTTCATAAATGAGATTTTAAGGGATTACCTGGGGGTATTTCTTGTAGTGTACCTTGATGACATACTCGTATTTTCCAAGGACTTGTCCTCCCACATTGAGCATGTCAGGAAGGTGCTCCAGGTCCTTCGGGAAAACAAACTGTTTGCTAAGACCGAAAAATGTGTGTTTGGGGTGCAAGAGATACCATTTTTGGGTGAAATCCTCACTCCTCATGAATTCCGCATGGACCCCGCCAAGGTCCAGGCTGTGGCGGAATGGGTCCAACCTGCCTCCCTGAAGGCGTTACAGTGTTTCTTGGGGTTCGCTAATTATTACAGGAGATTTATTGCTAACTTCTCGGTCATCGCTAAGCCTCTTACGGACCTTACTCGCAAAGGTGCTGATCTCCTCCACTGGCCTCCTGAGGCTCTCCAGGCTTTTGAGGTCCTTAAGAAGTGCTTTATCTCGGCTCCGGTGCTGGTCCAGCCCAACCAAATGGAGCCATTTATCGTGGAGGTTGACGCATCCGAGGTGGGAGTGGGGGCTGTCTTGTCCCAGGGTACCAGGTCCCTCACCCATCTCCGTCCCTGTGCCTACTTCTCCAGGAAGTTTTCGCCCACTGAGAGTAACTATGATATTGGCAACCGCGAACTCTTAGCCATTAAATGGGCATTTGAAGAGTGGCGCCACTTCCTGGAGGGGGCTAGGCACCAGGTAACGGTCCTTACCGACCACAAGAATCTGGTTTTCCTAGAATCTGCCCGGAGGCTAAACCCGAGACAAGCTCGATGGGCGCTATTTTTTACCAGATTCAACTTTTTGGTTACCTATAGGGCTGGGTCTAAAAATATTAAGGCCGATGCACTGTCGCGTAGCTTCGTTGCCAGCCCTCCTTCGGAGGAAGATCCTGCTTGTATTTTGCCTCCTGGTATAGTCGTTTCTTCTATTGATTCTGATTTAGTCTCTGAAATTGCGGCTGATCAAGGTTCAGCTCCCGGGAACCTTCCTGAGAACAAGCTGTTTGTTCCCCTGCAACTCCGGCTAAGGGTACTTAGGGAAAATCATGACTCCACACTATCTGGTCATCCAGGCATCCTGGGTACCAAACACCTCATTGCCAGAAACTATTGGTGGCCTGGGTTGCCTAAAGACGTTAAGGCCTACGTCGCCGCTTGTGAGGTTTGTGCCAGGTCCAAGACTCCCAGGTCCCGACCAGCGGGCTTACTACGTTCTTTGCCCATTCCCCAGAGACCTTGGACCCATATCTCCATGGATTTTATCACCGATTTGCCTCCATCTCAAGGCAAGTCGGTGGTGTGGGTGGTAGTAGACCGCTTCAGTAAGATGTGCCACTTTGTGCCCCTCAAGAAACTACCCAATGCTAAGACGTTAGCTACCTTGTTTGTCAAACACATCCTGCGTCTCCATGGGGTCCCTGTCAATATTGTTTCGGACAGAGGGGTACAATTTGTTTCATTGTTTTGGAGAGCCTTCTGTAAAAAGTTGGAGATTGATCTGTCCTTCTCCTCTGCCTTCCATCCTGAAACTAATGGCCAAACTGAGAGGACTAATCAGTCTCTAGAACAATATTTAAGGTGTTTTATCTCTGACTATCAATATGATTGGGTCTCATTCATTCCCCTCGCCGAATTTTCCCTTAATAACCGGGTCAGTAACTCGTCAGGGGTCTCCCCCTTTTTTGTAATTTTGGGTTTAATCCACGGTTCTCCTCCATTTCACCTGGTAGTTCCAACAATCCCGAGGTAGAGGTCGTTCATCGGGAACTGTGCACTGTCTGGGCCCAGGTTCAGAAGAACCTAGAGGCGTCCCAGAGTATACAAAAAACTCAGGCTGATAGAAGACGTTCTGCTAACCCCTTGTTTATGGTCGGGGATCTGGTGTGGTTATCGTCTAAGAACTTGTGCCTTAAGGTCCCGTCCAAGAAGTTTGCTCCCCGGTTTATAGGGCCGTATAAGGTCATTGAAGTCCTCAATCCTGTCTCCTTCCGACTGGAGTTGCCCCCATCTTTTCGTATACACGACGTGTTTCATGCCTCCCTCCTTAAACGCTGCTCCCTGTCCTGGGCTCCCTCGAGGAAACCTCCTGTTCCCGTTCTCACCCCTGAGGGGGTGTAATTCGAGGTGGCCAAGATTGTGGACAGCAAGATGGTCCAAGGCTCCCTCCAGTACCTGGTCCATTGGAGAGGATACGGGCCTGAGGAGAGGACTTGGGTACCCGCCCGGGATGTTCACGCTGGGGTATTGGTCAGGAAGTTCCACCTTCATTTCCCCAATAAACCAGGTCCACTTAGAAAGGGTCCGGTGGCCCCTCATAAAAGGGGGGGTACTGTAAAGGATCTGCCAGGCACAACTTCTGTGTATACGCCCATGGGTAATCAGTCTGCACCTGGTTCTATGTCTCTGAGACTGACTCCATCTTTCACCACTCAGGATGGCAGGCTTAGGAGTGGGAGAGCCTATCGCAGCCTGGCCAGACGGAGCTAGCTCCCGCCGTCTGTCTATTTATACCTGCCTTTCCTGTTCCTCCTTTGCTTGTGATTCTTCTCGTGTGGTTTCCTGGCCTTGCTGCAGCTCCTAGCTATTTGACCTTGCTTCATACTGACCCCGGCTTACTGACTACTCTCCTGCTCTGCGTTTGGTACCTCGTACATTCCTGGTTTGACTCGGCTCGTTCACCTCTCTTGTTGCTCACGGTGTTGCCGTGGGCAACTGCCCCATTTCCTTTGCTTGTGTCCCCTTGTCTGTTTGTCTGTCGTGCACCTACTGAGCGTAGGGACCGTCGCCCAGTTGTACCCCGTCGCCTAGGGCGGGTCGTTGCAAGTAGGCAGGGACTGAGTGGTGGGTAGATTAGTGCTCACTGTCTGTTTCCCTACCCCCCTGCCATTACAGTATGTGCTCCAAATTACTGCCTTTAGTTTCTTACATAATGGAGGCTAACATCTTTGCCAGCTGGCTATACACACAATTTGTGTCTGTGCATATATATATATATGAATTATTTTTCCTCTCTCTGTTCTACACAAAACTGTAAAAACAGCAAAGGGGCATCTATTACATCTAGAACAGATAAAAGATTTGTCGCCACCATTATATTTAAGAGCAGTCACCTTATGGAGCTCTCTGCCTCTGGATTTTGTGATTTATTACATTCATTTAAAAGGAGTCTGCCTGTATTTCTAAAAAGAAATTAGTTATCTACATTAGATTGCTGAGATGGGTCATTGATTGAGGGATTTGTTAGGATTGCCAAACTTGGAGTCAGGAAAAGATTGTATTTTTCCCCCAAAAAAGACAATTGGTTTCAGCATCATGGAGGGTTTTATGCATGTAGGTGGAACTTAGTGAACTTTCACTGTATGGCCAAAAGTATGTGGACACCTGACCACTACACCTACAGTATATGAGCTTATTAGACATCCCATTCCAAGGCTATAGGTTTTAATATAGAGTTGGGCTCCCATTGCGCCTATAACAACCTCCACTCTTCTGGGAAGGCTTTCCACAAGATTTTGTAGTATGTTTGTGGAAATTTGTGCCCATTCAGTCAAAAGAGTATTTGTGAGGTTAGGCACTGATGTTGGATGACGGTCTGATTTGCAATCAACGTTTCAATTCATCTCAAAGGCTTTGGATAGGGTTGAGGTCAGGGCTCCACTTGAGTTCCTCCGCACCAATCTCGTCTTTCCATATCTTTATGGACCTCACATTGTCCACAGGGGCACAGTCATGCTGGAACAAAAAAAGGACTTGCCACAAAATTGGAAGCATACTGTACAATAGTTTTAAATACCTTTGTATTCTGTAGCATTTACATTACTTTTCACTGGAAATTAGGAGCCTAGTCAAACCCTGAAAAACAGCCCCAGACTATTATCCCTACTCCACCAAATTTTACAGTAGGCCCTATGCTGGTAGGTAGCGTTCTCCTGACATCTGCCAAACCCATATTCTTCCATCAGACTGCCAGATAGTGAAATGTGATTCATCACTCCAAAGAACGTGTTTCCGTTGCTCCATAGTCCAGTGGCAGCGTGCATGGCGCATGGTGATCTTATGCTTGTGTGCAGCTGCTCAACCATGAAAACCCATGCCATGAAAGTTCAGATGCACTGTTCACTCTGTAGTAAGTAATGCAACAGGATAGGCGATTTTTAAATGGCATGAGCTTCAAACCTTGGCAGCCCCGCTCTGTATATTTATGTGGTCTACCTATTCATGGCTAAACTGTTGTTACTCCTAGACGTATCCACTTGACAATAATAGCACTCATAGGTGACCGGGGCTGATTTAACAGATCAAATATCTCAGAAACTGACTGCTGGCGAAGGTGGACTCTTATGACAGTGTCACATTTAAATTCACTGAGCTTTTTAGTACCACCTATATTACTACTAAACTTTTGTCTATGGAGATTCTATGGCTGTGTGCTTTGTATTATGCACCTGTTTGCAACGGGTGTGGCTGAAACATCAGAACTTAATAATTAGGAGAGGTTTCCACAAACTTTTAGCTATATAGTGTAAGTTTTAAGTCAACCTTATTAAATATGTAACTATATGTAACTGTGTGTTTACCAACCACTTAGGTGGAATTTCCCTAAAGACCCGTGTAACTTCATAAAAGGTAATGGGACATTATACATTCATTATTGAAAACCACAGGCTATACATGTTCATATCTATTATTTTATTAGAAACAACACTTGAGATAATAAACCTCCAAGAAAATAAATTTATTTTGCTCTGAAAGGAAAAAAAGAGAACACAGACATAACAATGAGAGACATCAAATATAAATTGAAATACACATTGTCATGACTTATAATGGCTTGTGTAACCAGAGTACCAAACTGACATTCAGAGATTGATTGAGGTATTTAACTATTTTTGGCTAGAAAACCTTAGATAGCATTATAGACTTGTCATACTAAAATATCTACAGTCTATGATGATCTGTTCAATGGAAATATTCCTGGGCTCATTTTTTGCTCATTTTATTTACTAATGTTGAACTTTCCTTGGAAATTTCCAGTAATAATCTGATATACAGTGAAACCTCTCCAAAAGACCACCACTGTAAGATGACCACTCCCTTATCTAGACCAGAACTCATGTCACAGATTTACTTTTCCACCATATACAGTGCATACTGCCCATCTTATTTGAGAAGACCACCCTGCTAGAAGACCACATTTCAATGCAATTTTGGGTGGTTGTCTTAAAGAGATTTCACTGTATGTATTTTAGGCTTAGCTATTGAGATTTATAAATGTTCTTTCCTGCAGCACATTCTACCATGTGATTATATTTGAACAGTATTGTAACATTTTATAGGTGCTTTCCAGAACTAAAACATAGATGACCTATGATAGGCTATCAATGGTTGATCGGTGAAGCGTCCGATTTACAGGACTACCTCTGATCAGCGGAAACAAGGGACTTATTTTTCAGGCACAGCGACTCGTCTGTACATAAGGTTGTGCCTGGTACTACATCTTAGCCCCGTTGAAGTCAGACCTTACCGATGAAACATTAATGGCCTATCCTATGAATAGGCCATCAATATTTTAGTCCTTTGACATACTCCTTTGACATTTACAATACATCCGTATTATAACATGGAGCACAATTATGTACAGGTCACATAGTCCATTCATATGTTTTAAATCTACAGAGTCCTGTAAACTACGTAATAAACATAAAAGTTAATTTTAAGACATTTTCATTACCGTAAGTTCACATCTGGCATTTTTCTACTGCTTCGAATACCACACCAAACAGATTTTACATGTCAATTTAATGGGAATTAATCCTACATAAATTGCAAGGGAATTAACTAATACTTTTCATTTCTAATTTAGATTTTAATTATTTCATGTCCATTCACATTCCGAGCTGCTTTTTGGTTGCCCCTGGAAACAGACAGCAGTTTATTTCCACCCCGTTGTCAAACACGTTTTCTTACTGTGTAAGACTTTGTTGTCGCTGATGCTTTTCCCTTTCCATCAGGGTTTCCTTACAGCGCTGTTCTTGCTGTAAAAAATACTGAAACCCTGACAGACCCCATTATCAATCAATGTGATCTGTTGGGATGTGTTGGAATCTGTTTGAAGGGTCTCCTGACCATATAATGACCCTCAGTAATCAGCTGTAATCTATGACAGCAACCCGACAGCGCCATCATGGGGAAAATGAAGCATTACATAGTTCTCATTGAAATCAATGGGGTATTTATGTAATGCGCAGACTTGTTGGGTCCTCCAGAATAAGAGACGCTCTTTAACTATTAACTCAGTACTACCTAATACTGTTCTTAAACATGGAAAAATCCTTTTAAGTACTCCTTAACCACTCTAATGTGTATCACACTCTGTGTCCATGATTATATTCTAGTTTCCCTGAATGCACGGTAGAATATTTTGGCTCATTAGTTAATAATCTCAATAATAATTGTAAAAGCTAAGTTTCATTAAACATAGAAAAGTTATTAAAGGCAAAAGAAACGACCACCCAGAAACTTCAATTGAACAGATCCATTAGAGTCCAGCATGAATAATATTTATCATAACACTACATAATATAGTTGTACTTGTAAGACAAATTTAGCAGCAAGTTAGTAGCGATTTACCATTACTACCTTAAAGGCAAAATATTTACCATACAAAGTTATTTTTCAGAATTAATTTGTAATGCTGGTTAAATTGTATTGAGTTATCAGTCCTCCTCATTTACATACATAGTTTACTGTATTGAACCAGTTTAGGTGGTACAAAATTCCAGTCCATCCAGTACAATTGAAACATCATTCTCAAGCTTTTCAATGTCGGCAAAACAACCTGACAACCTTTATGAAATACAATTCCCATCCCATCAAAGTAGCATTTAAAGAGCTCCTGCTGCAATTTTCTGGGGTATATGTCATCTTAACTGTAAGCTAACTGCAATATTATATTGTTTATTATTCCTCATATACAAAGCAAAAAGAATAATCTGTCCCTATTCTCTGTGGGAAGAATGGTGTCTCTTCTGTATATTGCTCTCCATTGTAGAACCATTCATGCAAATATGTGTCTGTAATAGAGCATACATGTAATAAACCATGGACAAAAGGCCCTATTAGACGGAGCGATTGTCGTAAAAATTTTTGTATAATCGTTCGATGTGGCACATCTACCTGGGTGAATGATTATCGTTCGTCGCTGCCACATCCCCTAGTCTAATCAGAAATCTTCCAGTCAGCAGTTCAGAGATGAGGTAGTGGCGAATGAGCAATGATCGCAGTAACGACTGAACAGCAATTATTGTCACGGGTAATAGACCATGTTTTGAAAGTAAATGACTCGCTAAATCATCACTTGTCGCTCGTTCATGAAAGAATATCTGCCTGTCTAATAGGGCCCTAAGACAGAAGCCATATCCCCATTGTCAGTAAGTTTATGGGCTGATAACCATTAGGCTCAATGGTACCAAGACTGCCTCCATTTTTTTCATAATGCACTGTATACAAAGCTAACAAAATATAGCCAGGGCCCATGATGGATACTCTTAAAGTGAATGTCCAACTTTGAACACCATTTTGACAAAAATCTGGCACCACTAGGGTGTTTTAATAAAACAGTGTGTTATGTCGTTTTTAACAAAATTTTCAATTGACTTTAATTATTATTATTTTTTCACTTTTTAAGATACAGCTTCTATGTATCCTGTATAGATAGAAGCTGTATCTTGCCATCAAAGCCAATTCCGTCAGGTCAACAGGACTGACGGCTTGGCTGAAAGATGGTCCTCCATGTCTCTGACACTCAGGATCGAGCTAATAATGATCACATCTAAGTTCATAAACTTTATTAGCTGGATCCTGTGTATCAGAGACATGGAGAACCATCTTTCAGCAAAGACGTCAGTTCAGCTGAACTGACAGAATCGGCTTCAATGGCAAGATACAGCTTCTATGTATATAGGATACATAGAAGCTGTATCTTAAAAAGTAAAAACATTTCTTTAATTAAGGTCAATTACAAAGTTGCTTAAAATCACCTAAAACATTGTTTTATTAAAAGAAAAATTTTAGTTCAAAGGTTTCCATATCATTTGATATATATTAAGAAGCACAGGATGTTGTACCTAAAAAGGACATGATGCTAAAAGATGGGCATGAACTTATAGAATTTACCGCTGTTCAGTGAATACTGCCAGTTCATAAGGAGCCAGATATATCTCTGAGGCACTAAATAGTCATTTCTGTGAAGCTCTGGCACATTTATATATGAATTGCAGCCCACATAAAAGGCTGCGTAAGTCTGCTGCTTAAATAAGAGGTACACTTTAAATCATGGCTAACCCAATGACACAGCAACTAAGATTATCCATAGATATTAGATAGCTGTTAGCTGAAGGATTGCTCAGTCAACAATTATCAGCCCAGATGTCCCCAATAACATGTACCTTGGCCTATCAGTCTTTATTTCAATAGAAGGGGATAAGCAGCTGTCAGACCCTTCTGTTGCCACTTATCTCCAGCGAAAATAATACGATTGGAGAGGTAAAAACCCATCCTTTCCATTCCCAGGTGCCCTGGACAGCAGACGTCTGGCAGCCGCAATCATTGGGATCCTCAGACAGAAATCTAATGGCCAACTTTAGCCCCAGATGATCACTGAGTCAACTGAGCAGTTGAATACTGATAGAAATTGTAGTATAAGCATAACGTCGGGTATATTTTACTTATCCACAACATTAAATTCACTATTTTTTCATTGCATTGCCTTTCACATTAACCACAACAACACACCTATACGTAACACTTGATCTAGTTTGTGCTGTCAATAACCTAAATTAAGATTGTACATATACAAAACCATTCTATGCTACTGATATGTCACATTTATAAAACCTTTCCCAATCTAAGACGAAAGGAAAAAGGAAACACATTCATGATTCTTTTTTTTTTTTTTTCCATTAAACTATATCACTTAACAACATTAAACATGTAACCAAATTCCCTGTGTATTTATGTAACTTACAAAGTACACAAAATAAGGCTTCGTTCACAGCTGTGTTAGAGGATCCGTTAGGGGCATCCATCGCAGATCCGGCAGGAATTACCGAAGACAATAGCGCAGCATGCTGTGCTATTGTGTCCGGAAAATCAGACACCCCGACGGAAGCCGACCGAACCCATTGACATTCGTCGGCCGCCGATGGTGGACGTTGTGCAACAGAACCATTGCTTCCGTTATTCCCTTGTTCAGGTCCTCTGACGGAGCAGAACATCAGAATCGTACAACGCAGGTGTGAACATAGGCTAACCTGCATATTCACTTTAGTGTGATTCACTGATACTGAAAAATATTTGGCCCCATTTATAGAAAATGAACATAATGGTAATTCTAGTAAGAAATGAAAACTGTTGTCATTACGTGACCTGTCCTCTTCCTTCATATTCACTAATGGCCATATTTTTTAATATTCCATGAGATCCATATTTACTAAAGAGAACTTTCCCTTTAAAGAGGCTCTGTCACCAGATTATAAGTGCCCTATCTCCTACATAATCTGATCGGCGCTGTAATGTAGACAACAGTGGTTTTTATTTTGAAAAACGATCATTTTTGACAAAGTTAGAAAAATTTTAGATTTATGCTAATTAGTTTCTTAATAGACAACTGGGCGTGTTTTTACATTTTACCAACTGGGCATTGTAAAGAGAAGTGTACCAATCAATGACCAATCAGCGTCATACACTTCTCATTGTTCCAGCCCATTGTTACAGTGTGATTGTGCAGTGAAAGATGCTGGGCTAGAACAATGAGAAGTGTATGACGCTGATTGGTCCCTGATTGGTCAGCGTCATACACTTCTCTTCACAACGCCCACTTGGTAAAAAGTAAAAACACGCCCAGTTGTCTATTAAGAAACTAATTTGAATAAATCTTAAATTGTTTAGAACTTTGTCAAAAATGATCGTTTTTCAAAATAAAAACCACTGTTATCTACATTACAGCGCCGATCAGATTATGTAGGAGATAGAGCACTTATAATCTGGTGACAGAGGCTCTTTAAATCTAACACAAGTAAATATTAATAAGTAAGAGCCTTGGGATCATGTAAATAAAACCAACAGAAATCCAAATTTTTTAATATACAAATGTAGCACAGTTTATCTTGACTAACTTGCATGCGCAGTATCACTCCATTCATATGGGGCTCCCAGACACAGCAAGGTATAGATGTAGCCAAGCTTATCTTGACTCATTGAATAATTCAAGTTAAAGTTTCTTGCCACTGTGTATGCATTAAAAGTCAAGACAAAGATCGCTCTGTAATATATGTAATATATTGTAATACATTGTAATACATCTTATAAGAGAAAAATGCCTCTTTCTCCACTTATCAGACGCCTTTCCTCTTCCTATCCATTTTCTTAACTGTTTACTCACTTGGAATTCACTCTGTATTTAGTAATGCAGAGAGGAAACGGTTGCTAAGCACCAGTGTGAGATAAGGTTATAGCTGCCAATACCAGTCTATGTAGAGGGTAGGGGCAGCAGGAGGAGGAGGCAGCAGAAGTGAGAGAAAGACACACACGGCTGCAGCTGCTGGTAAGTGTAAGACTGGGGCTTGACCTAGAATTTTGTTTTGTAGTGTGCGATAAATCAATTTCCACAGGAATGCATTGAGTAGCTTGAAAATCTCTTCAAAATCATTCCAGTCAAGCGATTTGCTAGTCTTTTTTTTTAATTGCTACATGCTGGGATTTTAGAGCTACAGACTTGTCTAGAGCTATTTTGAAAAGAGTTTCAAGCTACTCAATGCGTTTCTATGGACAGCGATTTATCACAATGAAATCACAGCATTTTTTTGTAGTGAGATAATTTGCTTTAGCCTAATGAATTCCTATGAACAGCGATTTATCACTCACTATAAAAGAAATCTATGTCTAGCCCCAGCCTTACTGTCTCATCCCAGTGCTGGATTCTCTGCTACACTGCTGCTGACTGCTGTGTAATTCCCTCCATACTGCATCTAGTAAGTGTTATATCTTACCACAGTACTGGATTCTCAACTACAATACTCCTTACTGCTGCATTATGGATTTTGTCTGTATGCTGTGTATAGGAGACTGTTAGCAAGTCCCCCTGCTTCTACTTCCTCTTCCTTCCCACTCCATAGACTTCTATGGACAGCTGTAACCTGAACAGTTAATAACACAGGGGGAAGGAAAGTGGAGAAAGTGGCATTTTTCTCTAATAAGATATATTACGAAGTTTCTTATATTCGCTTGCACTAGTTGTTTTATAATGCTTTTAAAGAGACTACGATTAAGATACATAATGAAATTAAGCAGCGTGTTTTAGGGAGGCAGAGGGATTGACTAGCCCAAATTACAGGTACAATCATAGCTCTACTACATAATGGTACACATAAAGGGGCACATTCTAAGCATGATTTGATGGAAATGTTGTGAAACTACCTATTAGGGATTTCTATTTATTGGTTCATTTGTCTAGTCCATATAAGCGTAATCTAAAGGCCCTTTAACATGGGCGAATTATCGGGCAAACAAGCGTTCATCGGCTGATTGTATTATTTATGCAGCTGAAATTATTATCGTTGTCGGCAGCAAATCTCCCTGTGTAAACAGTGAGACATGCTGCCGACATGATAGAAATGAATGGGGACGCGCGATTGTAGTAACGACCGCTCGTCCTCATACTATCTCCTTGTGAGCTGATCAATGAGCTGTCTTGTTGATCGGCACTCGTTTACACCTTTAGAGGACCCTAAGTCTAGGTCTACATTTGAATATTTTTGTGTGGGGGGAATCCTTGTTTTCAGTATAAAATTTATTTTTACTGTTCTAGAAAAAGAAAAGGATCTCAACTGCACAGATTGATATTGGTGTGAAAGAAGCTCTTAGCATATCAGCTCCATTAAAGGGTATGTACACATAGGTAGGTTAGCAAAAATGAGGGGACACGTGCTAAGGATTATAACTGCAGGATGATAGTCTGTAACCATGAAGACACATAGGTCTGCATAGGAGCTGTATACATAAACAGTCGATTTTTAATCACGAATATCTGCAAAGTTGCTATTTAAAAAAAAAAAATCATTTACATTAGACGCTTTAGAGCAATACAAATTGTTGCAAAGTGAACATACCCTTTAAATGTTATTTTATACAATATATGCCTCAATACATTACCTACAGAGCTTTCATCATGTCAATCTAATTCCTTTAATGAACAGTTCTCAGGTCTCCAGCTGATCTAGAACCACTACAGACCATGAAGACTACTAAAGTTAACCAATATCTGGCAAGCCAAAAAAGCTGCCGAGTGAGAAATAAAATGGGCCACAAAATTTCTACAAGCTAGAATAGAGCCATATTGAGTGTCTACCTATTAAATCTTTGTATATTCTAGGAAAATACTGCATACAATGAATTGATATATCTGTAGAATCCGTACATTTACGCCGCACAGTCATTGCACGTTTCAGGCTTCTGAATGTAAAAATATACTCTGTAAAAAAAATGTGGAATCGGCATTTAGATTGTATAAATGAGTATTGGCAAAGTTGGCAGAATGGTCGGGTTTACAGAACATACAGCGTTATATAATAATTGCGTTTAACCTTACTATTATAAAATATCAGCTCATACATAAAGTTCTGTGTTTCAATACTAACCTGGTCTGCCCCCATGTAGTCTTACCAATAATCTATTTGCATTGCATGTGAGATAATGCAATAAGCAATTGCATTATAAAACTTCCTTAAACATTATCATTCAATAAATAAAATAGCTGTCAACTTTTAGACAACTAAAACTAGGGTTGCTTGTTGGGTCTGCATCGAATATGGTCACCAACTGTATTGGCGGTGTTATGATATGTTCAATATGATGTATGTCCATAAACCAAGCAGTTTCCATTGCCATCTATCTACATTATAATATAATGACAGAGTAGGACCTAAGATGAAGAAATTCTGGGCTCCTATGCTTTAAGAAACAGTTTACACACATGAATTCAACTTCTGGTTCTGCAATAGCATCCAAAGACATCATTGGACAGCATCTCTACCCAAGACATCCTTGGAAGGTGCTTCTAAGGCCTGTTCTTCAATCTCGAGGGAATTGTAAGTTTTGTACTCTAATCTCCCACCTACTTCATATTTTTTTTGACGTCCTACCCTACAGAAGATATGTTTTGCCCATTTTCAGCTAAACTCACATCTTACAACCAGTCTAGATATCCACACCAGGTCCTAATGGATATCAATCTACCAAGGAACACTCTAAATATTGTAGGTGTCCCTTCAAGTTGAACCATTCCTGCAATGTAAAGGTTACATGTGAAATAATGAGATATAACCAGGTACATACAACATTGAATAATGATGACATGTATAGTTTGGATTGATGGATACCATGTGGATAGTGTTCCAAGGTGACGGTTGAGCAGTAGCTAGAAACAGACTACCCTATGCTACAATTCATTACATAAATGAAATTATTTGATAAACATTTTTGGCATTTTTACACTGAATATATTAGCTTAAGCTTTACAAGATAAACACAAATAAAAGCTTGTGGACAATGTTTTTTGGTTGAACAGTACAAGCTCATGCTCTGAAACTCCAAAATCAAAACGTATTATGGCATCACTTTGTTCACTTGATCTGTGGACATGTAGCCACATGGTTGTAGAAACTCCTTCCCTGGTGGAGCAGTAGTGTTGAGCACGAGGTTTTGTAGTGAGTTTATTATGTGAACAGAGGTATAGTCAGCCACGGGTGACTCGTAACTCGAAGCTTTTTCTGTGGCACGAGAGCTCATGGTGGCAGCTGTAAGGCTTTCTGGGGTGAAGTAGCTATCCAGGGCAGGATTCTGCTGAACACTTTGTGAGGCCTCTACTGGGAAATTCAGAGCACAGAATGCCGCTACTGCGGTATCACATACATAAGAATTGTCCATGTTGAGATTTGTTGGATGTTGGATGGCTGGTTCATTGCATTCTTGGTTCTCCATCTTCATTCTTTGCCCTGGTGACAGAAGAAGTCTTCCAGCTGGCGTGATATCACTTACAAGGGCATAAAAATCCATGCTTGGCTTTGAACCGATACTCGTCCCATTTCCAAGTATTGGGCAAACTTTACCATCTTCTGGTTTTGTGAAAATATTTTCTGTATTTGGCATTTGAGAATTTGTAGGCACACCTCCACTATTTGATTTTTCACTAAGGCACAAGAGATCTACTTGGTTATCTTTTGTATTGTGAGAATGTCCGGTATCTGAGGTTTCATTGCTCATATCACTGTTGCCAAAATCTGTTTCTGGTATATCTGGTTCACAACAGCTGGCCCGGCCAGAGTCATCGTCCTTAACACTCAGGCAACTATGAGCCTTGGAGTATTCTTCTGCCAAAAGCCGGTCAGTATCAGTGCCCTCATTCTTGTCTTCCTGGTCATCAAGATCAAGCTCAATAAATTCTACCCAAGGATCATCACTGCATAGCTGTTGTTTGTAGCTGTCATGGCTGGCAAGGATTGAACTGACTTCATCCAACTTTCCTTTCTGTTCAAAAGGCAAAAGCATGTTATGAATACACATGTGAAGGGACAACAGATGGTGATCATGACATTTAGAAGATTCCAACTAATACTTATTTACAATGACTGCTAATTAAAACAATAATGATTGAATGGTTGCCATTTCCAGACAATGGGGCAGATTTACCGACGCTGGCGTCTCAGAAGCCAATCTCAGGATGAAGCCCGCAGGAGTAAGACGCGGCAAATTTATTATGAGGTGCAGGTCTCTTAATACATTTGTCGCATCTTCTGCTGTCCGTGAGCCAGCTCGTATCTTTTTAAAGCAAATTGCGACTTTTGATGCATTTGCGACTTTACTATACCAGAAAGCTGGCGTTGAAAGGTTAATAAATTCCCCCAATGTATTTTGGGCTTTCATGAATATGTGTGAACTCTTGGCATATACCAGCATCAATAAATTGACAAAAGTAGAAATATAAGTTCATGGACAGCTTTCATCATTTACATTGGGCCCAATACCACAAAGCATCTTTATTTTGTTTATATATTATACATGTTGAAGTGGTTCTTTACTTCAGTTTATTTTTTAGAAAATCTGATTTATAGTGCTGACATGGGGACTGGAATGATATGGCTACTGTAAAGTTCCGGCTTTGAGCTTAAGGGTATGTGCACACACACTAATTACATCCGTAATTGACGGACGTATTTCGGCCGCAAGTCCCGGACCGAACACAGTGCAGGGAGCCGGGCTCCTAGCATCATACTTATGTACGACGCTAGGAGTCCCTGCCTCGCTGCAGGACAACTATACCGTACTGTAATCATGTTTTCAGTACGGGACAGTTGTCCTGCAGCGAGGCAGGGACTCCTAGCATCGTACATAAGTATGATGCTAGGAGCCCGGCTCCCTGCACTGTGTTCGGTCCGGGACTTGCGGCCGAAATACGTCCGTCAATTACGGACGTAAATAGTGTGTGTGCACATACCCTAAAAAGGGGTTGTCCACGAATGGACAAATGATGACGTATTCACAGGATAGGTCATTACTATATGATCGGTGGGAGTCCGACAACCGGACCCCGCACCGATCAGCCGCTTCGGCTGCCTCTGGGCACCGGATGTCCATGCCGGAAGCAGATGGCTCTGATCACGGAATAGCGGCCAAACTGCAGTACTGCAGCTGTGCCCCTATTCAAGTGAATAGGAGCAGTTCTGCAGCACGGCAGCTATGCAGAAGTTGGAGCCTTCTGCTTCCAGCTCCGACTACTGAATACCCTTCACAACATCCAGTGATTGACGGCAACCGGAGCAGTTGATCGGTGCGGGGTTCAGGTGTCGGACCCCCACCGATCATATACTGATCACCTATCCTGTGGTTGCTATGGATACACTGTTTAACAATAAAGTGTTTTCAATAAAATGTCAGGTAAACAGTCTTGCCAGTGCACTGCGGCAGAGAGGCTGGGAAGAACATAGTGCAGGTCTTACTCTATCTCTTACTGTCTTATTTTTATCGCCATGTTCCGAACGTTTAGCCTAAGGGGATAGGGCCTACACTGGAAAGAAAGATTTATATAGTTTATGCTAGAAACGAAGTTATGCTGCAAATCTACACCTGCTCATAGCAAGCATAGATTTGTAGTTCTGTCGCACGGACAGCCAAAGATGCACCAAATATATTAAGACGTGCACCTCTTAATATATGTGGTCCGTCAATGCAAATTGGTTGCGTTTTAATATATTTCCCCTACTGTTCACATAATGAAAATATAAACGATGTAAGCTTTGGCATCTCTCTATTACCCTAACACTATATACAAACATGTTGCATTTTGTTTTTAGACTTGTTATATGGTATATTTTATATATATATATATATATATATATATATATATATATATATATATATATATATATATATGAAAAATCATAAATCATCTGGCTACCAATTTAACGTGTGCCATTTTATAAGGCATGTTATACCACTGGGGTTTAGCATCCTAAACATGCTCCTCTCAAAACTGTCTTTTATAATTTTGGCCCAAAACAGGTTATAATACAGCTCTTCCTGTTCCAACAAGTGATTGACTGACATGTAATGCTGCTTCTTTCTTTAAAAAGAGGTTCTTCAGCAGCTACAGTATGTGTTATACATTTGTGTGTCCTAGCTGCTACACATCATCATAATACACACCTCAAATGCTCCAGTCCTTCTTTATGAAAAGGATAAGGGTGTTTCATATCAATCAATAAATCAATCAATCAATGGTGGATAGGAAGCACCCCGTACTGCAACAGCTGAGGTTCTGCAGCAGCTGAGGTATGTTTTATAAGAAACAATGGGGCAGATTCACTAATACGGTCTAATAGTAAAACAGTGTAATCTTAGACCAGGCAGTTAGAAGCACCAAATTTATCGTAGTGCTGCATGCTGTGTGATAAATTTGGCGCCTCTAGTTAGACTTGCTGGACATTTTTCCCCTCCTTATACCACTGTTAAAGGGTAACTAAACTTTCAGAAAACTTCTGACTAGTCATAGGGACATGTCAGAAGTTTTTTTCCATGGGGGTCTGAGAACTGAGACCCCCACCGTTCGCAAGAGCCGATTGGTTTCTGATTGGCTTGTCTCGGAAAGCCGAGGTAATGGTGTACGGTAGAAAGTCTTTGGGCCTCTACAGCAACTGCTCAGCTTTCCGAGAAAAGCCGATCAGAAACAAAGCGGTTCAGTGCTCACCCATATATAAGTTGACATGTCCTTTTGACGATACAATAAAATATTCATCTGTTTTTTTGGATCCTTTTGAAACAAACGGCCATTGGTAAAGCCAGGCATTCCTAAATCAATGAGAAAATATTACACACACCATGTTTGATAAAAAAAATAACAAAAAACTTGACTATTAATTTCTCTGTACTATAGAAAATTTACTAAAAATTATAAACTGATTATTATGGCCATATTAAAAAAAAAAAATATGCCAGCCTTACTTGTAGTAGAACAGGATCAATCCCTTTAATCTTTGGAACAGGCACTGGAGGAAGAATCAGCATCTTCAGCCTTCATTGTACGGAAAGAATCAAAGTTTATGTACGGTGCTTAACAAAATAAATTATTTTCTATAAAGCGTTTGGTACATCTATTTCACCCTGAAGTTACTAAAGTATCGAAGGAACAAATAATAGACTTTTACGGTGATACTCCTTTAGTCCAGCAGCCAAAAATCAAGAAATTCTGATAAATCAGCACAGAACTTCATGACCATCTTGAATTTTTACAAAACAAGAACACGAGGACTGAGCAGAGAGAACAAATTACAACGTCAACCTCTAACAAGTGATAAAGGAACCTTTTGTATTAGCAAAATCTTATAGATTTTATATACTTTTCTATGACAGTCCAATAATCCAGAATCTTTGATAATCCAGCACCTATGAGGTTACGTTGATTCAGGATTAAAGGAATATTACTGGACTATGCTTTATTGGTAAATCATGTTTGGATGAAAACACAAAGTGAGACCACTTTACAGAATGTACTAGAAAATGACATAAATATAAACTATAGCATTGTAAACCGAATCCTGCACAACAGGGTCATAGCTAAAGGCTCATGGGCCCTAGTTCAAAAATTCAGCTTGAAACCACTAAACCCCTACCCCCCCACACGAATTATCCTCATGGCCGCCGGCTGCAGCCCATGGTGATAGTGCACTCCTTAGTGCGCCCTCGCATTAATACCCCTTTGTGCCGCCACAAAGAAATAGCTGCCCCTATGTGCTGTTACGCAATGCAAATTCCCCCTTTGTGCCCCCAACAAACTAATAGTGGACCTTTTTTGCCCCACATTAATAGTGATCTTCTTTGAGCCCCCACACAATAATACCCACTTTGAGTCCCCATAGTAATTACCCCTCTTTGTTTCTGAAAAGTAATAAGCCCTCTCTGTGCCCCCCCCACAAGATTATAGTGCCCTATTGCTCCACCACAAGGTAATAGTGGTCCCTTTGTGCCCCCAAAGTAATAATTCCCCCTGTACTTATATTCTACAAACAGTTAGGGTATGTTCACACGTACACGTCCGTAACGGCTGAAATTACGGGGCTGTTTTCAGGAGAAAACAGCACCGTAATTTCAGCCGTAATGGCATGTTGAGGCGCTATTTCACTGCGTCCATTACGGACGTAAATGGAGCTGTTTTTCCATGGAGTCAATGGAAAACGGCTCCATTTACGTCTGAAGAATTGACAGGCACTTCTTTGACGCGGGCGTCTTTTTTACGCCCCGCCTTTTGACAGCGGGCGTAAAAAAAATGACCGTGTGCACAGAACATCGTAAGACCCATTCTAATGAATGGGCAGATGTTTGCCAACGCTATCGAGGCGCATTTTCGGACGTAAATCGAGGCATAAAACGCCCGAATTACATCCGTAAATAAGCCGTGTGAACATACCCTAAGAAGCCCCACCATTGTCCTCCTAACCTTTTTTTTTGCCCCAAGTCTAAAGGGCCCCAGTGCAGCACATATTATATCCACCCTTAGGGTATTTTTTCAGGCGTATTTCATGGGGCATTTACGCCTCAAAAAACGCCTGAAAAAACGGAAACTGAACGCCTACAAACATCTGCCCATTGAAATCAATGGGAAGAACAGCATTTAGTTCATATGGGGCGTCTTTTCACGTGTAAAAAGACGCTCCGTAAAAAGAAGTGCATGTCACTTCTTGAGGCGTTTTTTGGAGCTGATTTTCCATTGCCTCAAAAGAAGCTCCAAATTAAAAGAAGCTTCATTTTCAGCTTCAAAAACACCTGAAAATCAGAGGCGGTTTTCTCTGAAAACAGCCCTGTATTTTCAGACGTTTTTTGTTAAGCGTGTGAACATACCCTTAGGGTATGTTCACACGAGGGCGTCCGTAACGGCTGAAATTACGGGGATGTTTCAGCCTGAAAACATCCCCGTAATTTCAGCCGTACCGGCATGTGCAGGCGCTTGAACGCCGCGTCCATTACGGCCGTAATTAGCGCTGCTATTCATTGGAGTCAATGAATAACGGCTCCAATTACGGCCAAAGAAGTGACAGGTCACTTCTTTGACGCGGGCGTCTATGTACGCGCCGTCTTTTGACAGCGGCGCGTAAATATACGCCTCGTGTGAACAGACAAACGTCTGCCCATTGCTTTCAATGGGCAGATGTTTGTCAGCGCTATTGAGGCGCTATTTTCGGGCGTAATTTGGGGCAAAAACGCCCGATTTACGTCCGTAAATAGGCCGTGTGAACATACCCTTAGGCCGTTCCCAAATTGGTGCCATTACTAGATTTAACATGGTTTTCTATTTAGCTGTTTCAATATCTACGATAGACAGAGATGGAGACTGCTCGCTCGTGTGCAGCTAACGCTCCTCTACCCGGTTCAGCCCACACAGTATCATGCTCCCATAGTGCCTTCCCACACTGATAATTTATGGCATATCCTATTTTTTTTTTCATATACAGTACAGAGGAATGACATACATATTAAAATGGTCACACAGTAGGCACTGGTAGCAGCCTCAGAAAACAAGCACCTAGGATAAAGAGGTAGTTGCTGATCTAACATGTACTAACATCTTTAATGAGCTCCTTCCCTCAGCAGTGCGGTGTGCAGCAGAGTGTGTATCTTGAATTCTCCTCCTCTGTCACCACCAAACCGGCACCCCAGAACACCAGAGGTCCCAGAGAGGAGGAGACTGGGGAGGACAATTCAAGATACACATGCTTCCGCACGCATGAAGAATTAGCTTATTAAGTACAGTCAACCTTAGTGCGTCGATGGGGGCCTGTGGGTCCCCCTGGCTTAGGGGTTCAGTTACAACTGCGACTATAGCTACACCATGTGAGTGGGCCCCATTATGTAATTGTAACTATGGAAAAAGGATAAAAAGAAACACGGCGCACATGGTGCATCATCCCAGGACAATTAGAATAAATTGATAAATACAGGACGGTGCTCACCTGATCTCGTTGTGCTGGAAGCACAACGTCCTTGATAGCATAGAAGTCAGAGGGTGTCTGCAGCCTGGGATATGTCCGGTGACCCGTAGGGTTCCGTTGTCAATGGTTGAGGATATTTTGTAAAAGGAATCCCACTGAACGGCGCTGATCCACCCAATTTCAAGGAAACGGATCCAATAAACTCCTTAGAACAAGGAGCTACTGGTAAAGATTCCAATAAGATCCTAGTTTGTCAGGTAAGGATCTTTAAACTATTTATTGCGTTTTTTAAAAGTACATACAAGGAAATCCTACGCGTTTCGAGACCGAACCGGTCTCTTCATCAGGCATGAAAAAACCACAATGGCGATACCTCGCCTTGGCTGGGAATATATAGCCTGTCAAGGATTCACAAGGAGGCTTTGGGTCAGAGTTCAAAGTTAAAACGAAACTGAACATTTGATACAAAAAGTATTTTGTGTAAATAGTCACTATACTGGTGAGTACTTTTCAGGGTACACGTATTTAAAATTTTCTTAACGAAAATAAATGAAATTGTAATTAAATAAAAAAGCATGAGCGTAAACGTGATAAAAAAACGCTCAATGTAAATTATCACTGTTGCTTTTGGTAAAATATGATAAAAGCAGTGTTAAAATAATTACGTGTGTTAAAGTTTTTTAGAGGAAGATGATAATATGGTAAACTTTAGTGTAGTATAGAATATAATAATTCTTATGCCAATTGTTTGATAGTGTGCTGCATATGCGCACTGGCAGGATTTTTTTGAAGAAAACTTTATTCATAGAAAGAGCATCATTTTACTAGCATGTCCTAGCGGGAGGACATAATGCTGACCATTTGGGTATTTAGACATTAGTCTGTTTAATTGTTTGATGGTCAAATGACTATCTTGGTTTAGTCCAATCTTATGCAATAACTAGAAAGATCACCTCAGCGGGTGATGTGGACGATAGGACAGAGATCACTCTTAGCAGAAAAGTGACATCCCTGAACTGCTAACCCGTCCATGGAAGGCAGGTAAGT
Organism: Rhinoderma darwinii; assembly: GCF_050947455.1. Taxonomy (NCBI): domain Eukaryota; kingdom Metazoa; phylum Chordata; class Amphibia; order Anura; family Rhinodermatidae; genus Rhinoderma; species Rhinoderma darwinii. Next base: position 579,461,628 of record NC_134687.1, on the reverse strand, counting down.
GTGTTATATTTATTTCTCTACAAAATCATTAGATATTAGATATTAATATAAGGTGAAATAGCAGTTGCGGGTCATCAGTATATTTTTATATACCAATAGCAATTTGTCTTTTGTTCTTTACACAATAATTGTCATTTAACAGTAAACTGAAATATCCCAGATACAAATGAATCCAGTTTAGTTTTACGTGTGTTATTATATTATATTATAGTTTCGGTAATAATGTTAAGACCTATGGGACTGAACGTATTTCGTTTGTACATCCAATATACTTCCCGTTTATTTAGGGTATGAAGACTATTATTTATTGCTGGATCTACAAAATCTATGGGTGTAATAGTGTAGCAGTTAAAGTCTTTGTTATGCTGTAACGTACAGTGCCTAGAGATACTATGTTGCATGAACCCCTTCATGCAATTGGATCGATGTTTATTTAACCTACAGTGTAGTGACTGTGTGGTTCTCCCTATATACTGAAGCGGGCAAGAACATTGTAGTAGGTAAATAACGGATTTTGATTTGCAGGTAAGATGATGTTTGATGATGTTTGATGGAAGCTGGATGGATTGGAATGGTCCATTGACGGACTCTACTTGGGGCCAATACATTTTTAAATACGTGTACCCTGAAAAGTACTCACTAGTATAGTGACTATTTACACTAAATACAATGTCACAGTTTTATATACTTTGAATGTTTGGACTATGTGTCTTTTTGTATCAAATGTTCAGTTTTGTTTTAACTTTGAACTCTGACCCAGAGCCTCCTTGTGAATCATTGACAGGCTATATATTCCCAGCCAAGGCGAGGTATCGTCATTGGGTTTTTTCATGCCTGATGAAGAGACCGGTCCGGTCACGAAACGCGTAGCATTTCCTTGTATGTACTTTTCAAAAACGCAATAAATAGTTTAAAGATCCTTACCTGACAAGACTAGGATCTTATTGGAATCTTTACCGGTAGCTCCTTGTTCTAAGGAGTTTATTGGATCCGTTTCCCTGAAATTGGGTGGATCAGCGCCGTCCAGTGGGATTCCTTTTACAAAATATCCTCAACCATTATATAATTGGGCTCGGAGCCGCTGCCCCCTCCCCATTCCAGCAAGCTACAGCTCTGCTAAACAGTGTTCTGGAATTTGTGGAGAGACTAAACCAGTGCCATGAACTGCCTTCATTATTCTGATATAGGATCTCTAGTGAAATAGAAGGAAATTTTAACTTCCCTATAGAACCACCTATTATTTTTATTTATGTTTCCATGGTTATGGTGAATGATTGACATAATAATCCCATATTAGGGGATTATTTTTTATGAAATTCCCTAATACATTATTTAAAGTTGTGGTGAAGGAGAACCCCTCTCAAAGAATAAAGAATATGGGGAAGACTTATCAATAGTATAATTCCATTTCCAATACTGGTGAATCTTGCTTAGTAAAATCCCCCTATGTGTCTGACTTTTTTTTCTTACTGATGAATGTTACTCTATTAGTCGGCGATTACAACTTTACTATAAACTCACCTTTTCTTTTTACAGAACAAAATAAATGACAGGACCAGCAGGACTGCAAATATTCCAATGATAAGGAAAAGGGGCCACGGAAACTCCGGATCTGCAAAAAGAACATGACTGTCATTACAGATACCAGTATAGACCCCCTATCCAGTGGTTCTACTAAACTGAAGTTACTGTAGATCACCAAAGAACCTTGTGGTGATCTAAGTTCAGTTCAGTAGAATTTAGAGGGATCCGGGCACTACATCCATAATAAGATGCTGCTATATTATTGCCGTTTAAAACCAGGCCTAAGACCCAGTACATAATTAAAGTTTTGAAGCATTTTTGAAAAGGAGCCAAAAAAGCCCTCAACCCCAAAACAAGAAAAAACCCATGGAAAAGCTACATCTGACAAATATGTGGGCCTGGCAGCTGAAACCCATAGCCAAACATTTCCCTACAATGAACATGTAATATTGTTGGCACCCATTTGAATGAGCCACTTTGGCTAATAGAAGAGGTCCCAAGCAGGGCATAGGAAAAGGGATGCCCTGATGATTCAACCACTCAGTTTTTGTAGTTTTTAGGGAATACAGTGTTTTTTAAGGCAAATCCTGACAATACATTGTTGTGGGGTTTATGTCGTGTTTTTTGTTTTTTTTTGCTTCAATAAGGGTGCGTTCACATATATCAGTTGAATCAGCATCAGTTTTTTTGTCTCTCAATGATTAGAATTTATGCAAAAACTGATGCAAAAATGTATCAGTTGCCATCAGGCTTTTTCACAATTTTTTACTACAAAACCATCAGTTATCATCGGTTGTCGTTAGCTGTGATCAGTTTTTACCATCTGTTTTAGTTTTTAACATCAGTTTTTACCAGAATGGTCTGCCAAAAAAGTAATCTAGGGTCTGAAAATGTGTCAATTTGTGATAGTTTGTGATAGATTAGATACATATTGTGTACTTGTCATTTCACAAAACTTCTGTCGTTATCCTGGCATGTCTAGGTTCTCCTTCTCATCTCTGGCCTCGGCACTACACTGAAGTCTGACACACAAATTGTAATGTCACGTGTGTCATATTCAGTGAAGCGCCGAGGCCAGTGCCGAGAGGGAGAGCTCAGAAGCCAACTGCTGTCCACTCACACCACCTCAGATCAGATCTTCGAAGCAGCCTTGTGAACCAAACACTAGCCCTAACTTCAGGGAGTAGCTAGTTTTTGGCGACTTTACAGCTACTCAATCCCACTCCGCATCTCCTACCCACCCCATACCACACTGGGATTGCTGTTGTTTCTATTCACAAGACAGGGTCTGGGTGTCGGCCGTTAAAAACGGCCCTCTTTGTCCGTTTTGACGGTCGTTATGCATCCGTTACATGTCTGTGCTTCCGTTTTTGACGGTCGATTGTCAGCCATTTTGCTTCCGTTTTTTACTATCCGTTTTAAAAACTGATGAATTTCATTTGTAGATAATGCCACAGTGCCCTCTGTAGATAATGCCACAGCGCCCCCTGTAGATACCTCCAAACTGCCCCCTGTAGATACTGCCACACAGCCCCCTGTAGATACTGCCACACAGCCCCCTGTAGATACTGCCACACAGCCCCCTGTAGATACTGCCACACAGCCCCCTGTAGATACTGCCACACAGCCCACTGTAGATAGCGCCGCATACAGCTCCCTGTAGATAGCGCCACACAGCCTTCTAGATAGTGCCCCCAACAACCCCCTGCAGATAGTGCTCCACACCCCCTCTGTAGATAGTGATACTTACGCCCACCTGTAGATAGTGACACTTATGCCCCCCTGTAGCTAGCGCCATTGGGGCTTCCTCTAGGAATGGAATCCCCAGTCAGAGCTCTGGTCAGGGATTTTGCTCTTGGAGGAGCCCTGACATCAATGTCCATATATAGATAGAGACATCAGGGGCTCACTCTAAGAGCGGAATGCTTGGCCAGATTGTCGGCAACAATCTGGCTGAGGATTTCACTCCAGGGGGATCCCCTGACGTCACAGTCTATGTATGCACAGGAACATCAGGGGCTCACTCTAATAGCGGAAACCCCGGCCAGATCGTTGCCGACGCTCTGGCCAGGGATTCCGCTCCAGGAGGAGCCACTGACGTCACTATCCATATATGGACAGTGATGTTAGGGGATACTCCTGGAGCATTGCTGATGCTCAGGTCAGGGATTCTGCTCCTAGAGGGAGCCCCTGATGTCTCTTCCATATATGTACTGTGAAGTCAGGGGCTCCCTCTAGGGGAAACCCCGGCCAGAGCATTGGCCACGCTCTGGCCTGTGATTCTGCTCCAGGAGGAGCCACTGACGTTACTATCCATATATGGACAGTGTCATTAGGGGCTATTCCTGTAACAGAATCCCGATGTTGAATCGTTGCCGACGCTCTGACTGGGGATTCCGCTCCTAGAGGGAGCCCTTGACATCACTGTCCATATAAGGACAGGGACGTCAGGGGCTTCCTCTAGTAGCGGAATCCCCGGTCAGAGCGTCGGCAACTCTCTGGCCAGGAAGTCCAATGCCAGATGCTGCTCGAAGGTGGATGCGGCAGCACCCACTGTGCATGCTGCGAATAGTGCAGTAACATAGGATACATCATCAGACCTCCCAGGGAGCCGGATACAAAAACACTGCTGGTAACGTTTTTGGATCCGGCTCCTGCACAGGTCTGGCGCTGTACGGCGCCACATCTTATGTCCTATGTGCCATAACAGATCCCAGAAAGCTATGGGATCCGTTCTAGCATCAGTTTCCCTACGGCTTTTCTGCAACATGCCAGAGGGAAACTTACAGTGGGAACGGATATATGTGAATGGCCCCTTAGGGAAAAACTAAACACAAACAACTACAATTGTGTTATCTCAATATGGTACCATGCAAGATCAATCGTTCCATAGAGGAAGACAATGTGGCTGCTATGGTGTCAGTGGACAGAGGGAGCCCTGACCTACATGGCTGCTTTCCTAAATTGAATGTTCCTCCAAACAAGTGTGCAGAGAATTAACCCAAGGATCATGGAAAGAAGATGGGGCAAACAAGCACCAAGACCTTCTGGTGGTTGGGGTATCACAATGTTAACCAGCACCAGAAAGGGCCACATTATAATACTTACTATAGGACCCTCCCACCAGCGCTGGTAATATTTTGCAGTTTTTCCTACAAGTACTTCTAGGAACAATTAATAAAAGTGCTTCTAAAAGAGAGAATCTGAATGCAGATATGTGGCAAAATACACCCTGACTACCACCGAATGTGAACCAGCTGAAACCCTGTTCTAAGGGCAAATAAAAGCACACACATTTATAATCCAATGTAAAAATATTCGACACTATTGCATTATTCTTACTTGATAATATAATAGGACAGTGTAATATGGGCTGTGTTCTCTCTATTGTATGCTCTTTTTGTAAGTTTATTGCTTCTTAGACTGTAAAACACTACAGAATACAATAGCACCATGTAAATAAGGGTTATTATTATTCACAATGACTATGTGGTTCTTCCAATTTTGATATACAGATGAAGCAGGTTACTGGCTGATACATACCTATAGAAGCTATAACTGGAATCAATAATACATCGCTAAACTCTCCAAATTGTTCATTCCCCATTCGCCGGCATCGGACCCTGACCAAATATTCCTTCCCTATTTTCAGTCCGTAGATGGGGGAATATGTGGTGGTCACAACATCATACTAAAACAGACAAACAGTGAACATGTGATAAATATCATGGAGGAAAGCTTCTCCTATTTGTACTTAGATTCATGAAAAGACGAAAACAGTACACCGTGTACCAACTTTTTAAATTAAATCAAAATTCAAATTCTATAGGACCCCTATTACGGCTCCATACAACTAAGAGGTTGTATGGAGTTCTAATAGGGTCATGTGCATGAGGACTTATTCATTAGCATTCACACTACAATGAACCATTTCTTACCGGCTTCCACTGGGTTTCATTGACCACCTTTAGTTGTATTTCATATTGCAATGTTATCCATCCACTTTTAACATCAGCCGAAGCTGGAGGATACCACGTTAATTGAATGTCCATGCGTAAACGGGTCACACTGACATTGAGAACCGTCCAGTTCAGAGCAATTGGAGGGTCTGGTCTCACTGACAAAACACAATCAAATTTAGAATAAGTATACAGCACAATAAACAGATCCCTGCAACTGATGTCACTTCTTATACATGTAGGTCTCAGCTATAGTCATCGTCTCCACAGCTCTGCAAAGTCAGCATTACAAAAAATACAGTGAAAACACTTATTTTATAAAAACATTAACTGGGACCTGTCAGAATATCCCCAACTCCAATTGGATTTGTATAGTATAGAGGGCATTAAAGTGAATTTGTCTGGGAGACAGACCTCTTTAAGTTAGGGTTTCTGTGAGATTACCTAACACAGGGCCCGTGGATAGTGAGACTGTCACGGGGCCTGCAGAAGATGGTGTGGACCCACTGTGTCACCAAGAGTTTTGACGTAGGGCTAAACCAGGGAGCAGAGTCTGAGGTGACCCAGGTATTCACCCTTCAACTCCTATACAGGGATCTGGACTTTGGAGGTAGCGACCTAAGGTTCCCCAGCAGGAGACTAGTTTCCCTTGGTGACGTCCAATGTAAACAGGCGTAGTACTAAATTAGTAGACAGTTTGTATGGTCAGTTAGAGCAAAGATCAGGGCAGGCGGTAAACAGGCACTCATGGTTGCTAGAGCAAAAGGTCAGGGCAAGCAGCGGAGGTTCGTCATGTGTCACTAGCAAGAGATGAGGACACGAGCAACCAAGAATAGTCAACGGTACAGGCAAAGGTCAGTCGCAGGAAATCCAACTAAGTTATCGCACAGAATTTCTAGACAAGCTGGTAAGATTCTAACTGCTTAGGGAAAGTAGTCAGGAAAGGAAAGACCCTTTATACCCAGGAAAAGCTGGGAGAGTCAGCGTGCCCGCGTACTAGGAGAAACAGGAGTCAGAGGAGAAGGTGAGTGTCAGTGGCGTGGGAGGCTGCCAGAAGTAGAGATCAGGGGAGAAGATTGGCACTGGCCAGAAGCCAGAAGACACCGGAATCCAGTAAGTATACAGGCACGGCGGGACGTGGCGGCCATTGCACTAAGCTAGCCGATATTATTGTATCCACTGGACAGCCCCTAAACTAAGACCCTGCTAGCTTAGTTTTATTAAGGCTTCTACTAATACCCTAATTTAAGGAGATCTGTCTCCACGACATGCCAACTACTTTTTTAAGTTTCCTTGGAGATGACGGTACATTGAGCATAATGTTCTCTCCTGGTAGGTACCCACTGTGATTAAATTATACATTTAATACCTGTCTGTTAATAGCCATATAGTCATATTGTGGGCCAAAAATTCAGATTTTATAGAGGCAGTCACACTTCTTAATAATTAACTAATCTGGTGCATTTGATTAGTGACACCTTGCTGCTAATTACTCTCTTAAACCCTTTCCTACATTTGACGTAACTGTAAGCTATAGATGGGAAGGGGGAGTATGGAGCGGATTCTCAGCCGTTAGAAAGACATGGCGGCCCCTCCATCACCCCAACGGTTGCCATGACAGCCTGGTGGCCTTCATTGAACGCCCCCAGGTCTGCCATCTTTGTGCTCCTATTAAGTCCTATTAAGTATTACAGTGTATTTTACCAGCGATCAAACGATAGCTCTCAAAATGTGATGACACAAAACTTGCGCTCAACTGCACTATGTACCCTAATCTACTATATCTACTCATTACTTGAGTTCTTACTTCTATTTCCTGGAACATGTATTTGTACTGGTGTGGCTGTTACCCCTAGCAAACGTATCCCTAAAATCCCTATAGTTTGTCTGGCTCCCCTTCTGCTGACGCCAACTTAGTATCTCGACCTTAACCGAAGTCGTAGGAAATTGTGCTTCTTGATTGGTTCATTCTCTGGTTATAGTAGGAACCAGACTATGACATAACCATCACTGTCAAGAATTATGTTGACAGCCTCTTTCCTGGCGTGGCACAAAGGAGGCTGTCAACCTCTGCAGTAATAGGAGCCACATGTCCAGTCATTGGGTATGCCATCAGACAGGTCATAAAAGTTAGATGGGAGTCCAACCTCTGTGATCTCCACTATTGCCAATGACGAGGAGCCCTAAATATTTCTTCTAGGCCAGAGAGCAGAACAAGCATGCAAGGTCCCTCTCCATAAAAATGAACATGAGGGTCATTAACAGCTCAGCTGGAAATGAATGAGTGCAGTTAGCAGTTTCCATAAAGGAAACACTCCCATACATCTCTAAGTAGAGGGACAGCACATGGTCATCCTGCTCTGCGGCCAAGAAATTGGATTTCGGGACCTCCTCTGTATGGACCCCCCAGACGGGACCCCCCAGACGGAATGGGAATCACATAATTCAGAATCCCATCTAATTTGCGTTTATGATCTGTCGGATGGCAAATCCAAACTATCTAATGTTAAAAAAAAATATGACATGGGGGCATGGCTTGATCCAGGAGAGAGCTCAGATAGATTTATTGTCACATCTCTTGTCACAAGGACATGATCAGGACAGGTGTTAGCCTCTGGATGTAAACAAGAATGGGTCAATTTCTTGACAGTAAGCAGAGATCTTGAAAATAGTGAGTAATTGAAACACAAAGTATATAATAATGCTTAATTGAGCACACATTAATTAATCTTTATTTACATAAAAGGGAAGCTTACCAATATCATCGACTGTGAAGGAATATTTATCAAACCTGATATTTTCACTAACTAGGCGGACATGATATCCCACCCAAACAGAAGTGTGTTCTTTACTGAAGTAGCAGCTATTTTCTCCAGCTGACACATTGTCAGGACACTCGGTCCAATCTAAGCCTCTGAAGCAAGAAAAAAATAAGATATATTAAGGTATAACTCAATATTTTACCATTGATACTATAAATATAATACAAGTGATTCCTTTATCCACTATAGAACCCTATGGTAAGTTAAATTTGGTTTAGTAGAACCACGGGTGGTCTGGGTATTGCAGACATAAAAATAATATGGAAGCTTAATTGCGTCCATATACCGGCAGTGAGAATAGACACTATGGGGCTCATCTATTACTATTGTTAACACAACAATCAGCACAAATATGTCAGAAAATATGGGGGTCATATTTTTAATCATTGTACTGCGCATTTCCTCCACAAATAAAAGCAACTTTATAGTATTTATTGTTCAAAGGTGCAAGGTTTACAAAATGCAATATTGTATTGCTAAAGACGTGAACATATTTTTGGAATGGTACGTAATACCTTTCTTCCACAGACAAAAAGTGTCATATAAACAACCCTATTGCCTGCTGTTCTATAGGCATAATATAATCTTCCATAAATAGCAGCCTGCATTATTTCCTGTCTACTTAAAGGGTAACTAAACGTTCAACAACTTCTGACATGTCATAGTGACATGTCAGAAGTTTTGATTTGTGGGGGTCTGAGCACTGAGACCCCCACTAATCGCTAAACGAAGCGCTTGTGCGAGTGCTGAGCCGCTTAGTTTGTGTTCAGCTTTTCTCGGAAAGCCGATGTAACCCCATAGACTGTCTATTGAGCACGTACACCACTACGTCGGCTTTCCGAGAAAACCCCAACAGAAACGAAGAAGCACAGATTCTGCCGCTCCGTTTTAGCAATGGGTGGCGATCTCAGTGCTCGGACCCCACCGATCAAAACTTATGACATGTTCCTATGACATGTCAGAAGTTTGTTGAACGTTTAGGTGATTCCGATAAAAAAATTGCTATGTAAGCAATTCCCCCATGTACTAGTGGCGTATGGTCACTAAAGATGTACCTACACGTAAAAATAAAATATGCAGAATTTGAAAATATCTAAAAACTACAAAAAAACAACAAAGTTAAAAGTCGTACGGTTTTTTATATTGCAGTTTTAGCGAGCCAGATAAGATATGAAAATCTCCATAAGTCCAATGACATGTGAAAGTCTCCTGCTGCGGCGAGCGGCATTGTGTGATGCTGGGAAATCTGGAAAGATCTATTTAAAAAAAAAAAGACAAAAATTGCACTAGTGTTTGTTAATATCTAGAATCTGGATTATAGTTTTATTATTTTTTAATACAGTACTGTGGTGGCCAAGAATACCCCGACACAAAGAAGAGGAGCAAACCAATAGAGAAGTATAGTTAGCACCAGAAAAGAGAGATTGCCATAGATGGGGAGTCTATGAAAATGAACAGAGTAGATGTAAGGCAAAAGTCCTAATACCAGAATTAAAATCCTGGATTTACACTTGAAGGGGTTGTCTCACGGAGACAACTCTTTTTACAACTGAAGCTAGCGATCAGATGATTGCTGCTGGGCAGGTCTTAGAAACCTGAAGCTAATTGCCGCCAGTCATACATTTCCCCTGCACCAGCTGCTAGAGTGGAAATGTGGTATTGCATGTTGGTCATTTATATGAATGGTAGACCATGTAAAACATGGAAGGGCCGGGTCCGCCTGAGCGAGAGCCTCTATTTGTTAGCGTCTCTTTGCTCTGGCTCATAGAGGAGGGTCCTAAGTGGGGCACACGCCGCTATGATGTTCATATGGCATACATATGCCAGGAAATAAAAAGAGAAGGCAAAACCCACCCATGAGCATGACGACAGTGCCAGTGTAGGGGATTCCTGATCACCTACTGGTAATCTGACATATTCTATATTAATACCAACCAGTTCAAATTAGGGCCATTCTGCTCATAATAACTAAGCACATCACTAACTTTACTTACAGCCACACTAGAAACACGACCGCTAAAATATGATTAGTTATTAGGTAACACCTCCACTTTTTAGTTATACACTAAAATATGTTTTTCTTTCCTGTGGGAATTTTTTTTTTTTATATAGAAAATAAATGTCCTAAATGTTGCCATCAAATCAGAATGTGTACAACAAAGGAAATAGTGATGTTGTCACTGCGGCCGATCAGTCACATGACAATGGGACAATCAGGGACATCGTTTAAAAAAGAAAAATGAGTAGATCAGCCAAATACACATAGTTTCTGCCAACGACTGGCTGGAAAAAAATCGAATATAACCGATAACTTTTTCGCCAGTCATCGGTTGGTTGTCGACCATCTCGTAAAATGTTGATTGACTGAAATGGTCGAATTCCATCTAACATATTAAGCCAGCTTAAATAAGTAATGTTACATGTTTTTTTCACATCCTTCTGTAATGTCCCTCTGTTGTTGACAGCAGTTGAGCTTGCAGATCTTCTAGGGACAGAGGTGGAGTGCACTATAAAAGACAAAAAAAAAAACACCAGAAATTAAGATTAAAGGGGTTGTTCATTTTAGAAAACTCATTTTCATATAACCTTTCAGGGGTTTTAATAGAAGGGGGTGCTCTATTTAGGATCTTCATCTTTCGGCCAGAGTGCAGAGCGGTTACAAAGACTGTCACTGACTCTGGAGGACTTGTCCTGTCCTGCAATACACAGACAACCCATTGATATGAATGGGCACTGTGTAATGCTCCATTTCCCCTGTGATGGAGCTGCAGGAAAATTGAGCACTTACTGCAAGGTTTCCCCACGGATTACAGCTGATCACTGCAGGTTCCAGCAAGGGGATACTTTGTGATCTGCTTATTGACCAAAGCGGAGAACCCCTTTAACTCTAGCGAGCGTGTTTTATGTAAAGGTCTGTTTCACATTACGAACCTTTTTTCCTCTATTTGTAAGTGGCTCCATGCATAGCTCTATCTCACTGTGTTTGTCATAGACAGCCCAGTCCCCACTAGCATAATCACAGTGGACACGTCACTGCCTCCCAAAGGTTTAATATACTCTGCTGCTCTGCGACTTTCATTTGACTTTTTTGGGCCTCCATCCTGATCATATCCATGATAGGCATGATTAGGTGAGGTTTTTTTGGCCTCTGGATGTAAACAACAATAGTTCATTTTATTGATAGCAAGCAGAGATCTTAAAAATAGTTTGGAATTGAAACAAAACATATATAAGAAAGCTGCATTGTTTATACAATGATTAAGCTTTATTTGCATAAAACTTGAAACCACATTAAAGAAGCACTCCATTTTATATTTTTTCACCGGCTTACCTGGTGCTGTATTTCACAGATAGCAGCTCCGTTTTGGGATGCCGTATTGTCATGTGATCTTCAGTTTGACTCCCTATATCCTACATTGCCTAATGAAGAAACTGGAGGTCTGACTTTCAATGCAAGTCTCACATAGAAGTTCTCATAGACTTGCATTGAGAGACTGAACTGCAGTCTACACCTCAGACACTGTAGGATACAGGGAGTTATACTGGTGATCACGTGACCCAACGGTAACCTGGAACGGAGCAGCGAAACTAGTGAAATTCAGCACCAGGTAAGCCGATACACTTCACTACATCACATTTGCAAACTGTGAAGTGAAGAAAATAAGCCTCCAATTTATTGAAAATAACCAATGTAACTTTCTTATAAGTCGATACACATGACTGCATTACACTACATCACATTTGTAAACGGAGGGCAGAGAAAAAGACAGGGTGCTACACTTTTTTTTTTAAATTACATTCAGTGTATGCACCGAGAAAGCTCCCGGCGCATACGACAAATATAGGGCCCCATGCACTCAGTATATACCAAATGAGTGTCCTTTTGGCATACGCTGGGTCGGTATGCATCGGCATACCTTTATTTCACTGTATAGAAAAGCATAGTCCGCTACGTTTTTTTGTGCGGAGGCATCCAAAAAAATAAATATATACAGCGATGTATACAAATGTTTTTACAATGGGAGCTTATTGGCGACATATGCCACTGTATGCCTATACAATGGCATATGTTGCACCCTTTCGTCGGAGGTGTAAATCTGGGAATACTCCTCATGTGCACCTCCAGCAAAAGAACAAAAGCTAAACAGAGTGTGAACAAAGCGTTAGACAACACATCAATACACATTTTAAAAGAGTCTTACCAATATCAATGACTGTGAAGGAATATTCATCAAAGGTGATACTTTCACTAACCAGGCGGACTTGATATACCACCGAAACAGAAGTGTGCTCCTTACTGAAGTAGCAGCTATTTTCTCCAGCAGATCCATTGTCAGGACAGTCAGTCCAATTTAAACCTCTGAACGACAAAAAAAACAAATGATATGTAAGGTGTAACCATAAACCGATATTTTTCTATTATTACAGTACAGTAAGAACGTAGACCTCTTCACTTCTTCCACATTTTGTTATGTTACAATCATATTCTAAAAATGAATAATATTTTTTTCCCATCAATCTACACACAATTTCCCATAATGACAAAGAAAATCAGATGTCAAAACTTAGCAAATCTATTAAAAAGAAAAAATCTGAAATATGACATATACGTTAGTATTCCGACCCCTTTCTATGACACTCAAACGTAACCTGTTTGTATAAGGTCCCACAGTCAAGTGCATGTCAGAGCAAAGAAAAAAACATCATCTCAAACGAACTGTCTGTAGTCCTCAGAGACAGGATTGTGTAAAGTTAAAGATCTGTGAAGGGTACAAATATAATGCTGCAGAATTGAAGTTCCAGAAGAACACAGTGGCCTTCTTAAATGGAAGAAGTTCTGAACCACCAGAACTCTTCCTAGTACTAGCCGCCAGGCCAAACTTGAGTAATTGTGGGAGAAGGGCAGTCATGGAGGTGACCAAGAACCTGATGGTCACCCTGACAGAGCTCCAGAGGTCCACTGTGGAGATGGTTAAACCATTGAGTAGGACAACCATGTCTGCAGTACCCGACCAATCAGGCCTTTATAGCAGAATGGCCAGAGAAAAAGCCACTCGCGTTTTTTTACGTGTTTTTTTACGCATTTTCGGTTCATTTTTTTGTGCACATAATTAGGACTCTCATTTACTATGGGAATTATGCACGTTTTTGGCTCGTTTTACATGCCAATATTGACCTGACGCTTCTTTTTTTAGAGGATGCGTTTTTTAAACACGCAAGCGTAAAAAAAACGCATCGTATGCACTACAATGCTTTTTCTTATTGATGTCAATGGGAAGCTTAAAGCATGCGTTTGACGCGTATTTCGATGCGTAAATGTGTCAAATACACGCCATGTGAACAAGGACATATGCCCAAGAAGACACAAGGCAAGTGCCTCAAAAAGTACATTTATAATTAGGTATATAAACATGATATTTAAGCTTTATTATTTTTAATAGAAGTTCACAAATTTCTACAAAGCTTATCTCATTTGTCATTATGGGGTATTGTGTGTAGATTGATGAGGAAAAAATAATAATATCCATTTAGAATATTAATGTTACAACACGTGGAAAAGGTGAAGGGGTCTGAATATGTTTTGAATGGTAATTTAAACTCGGTTCAGTAGAACCACGGATGGTCCCGGTGTTGCAGCCCTAAAATCGAAGCTAAAATATGGACGCATTATTGCCATGAGAAGCTGTGCTAACAGACACTATGGGGCTCATATATCACCCTTGTTAAGACAACAAAATGGCACAAATAAATCAGAAAATATTGGCCTCATATTTTATCATTGTACTCTACAAATAAAAACAACTTTTTCTATTACCCATCCCCCGTATACCAGTGTACGCTCACTAAAGGCAACACTACAATTAAAAATCAAACATTTACACTGTATTAAAATATCTAAAATCTACTAAAAAAAAACAATTTAGAAGGAGCCGTACGGTCTCATATACTGCAGTTTTAGCGAGCCAGATAGATTCTGAAAATCTCCGTAAGTCCAGTGACATGTGAATGCTTCCATCTGTGGCGAGAGGCATTGTGTGATACTGGGCCATCCGGAAGGATCTGTTAAAAAAACAAAAACAATACACTAATGTTAATAAAAATTTCAGAATAAAGATTTTATTTGTTTTCAATACAGTTCTGTGGCGGCCATGGTGAGTGGAATGGTCATATTATGTTCAGGATAGTAACATTCATGCATGGCAAATCTTTTTTTGTAGACACTCCTATATTGCTTTGGAGAACTTTTTAAATCAGGTTCTTTTTATAAAAATTGGATCTCCTGACGAAGGTCGCGAAACGCGCGTCGAGGTGCTCTGTTCCCAGGTGTCTGATTTCCTTACCATCATGTCCTCTACGGGTATGTTCTAATACACATGTATGTAATTATGGGGACTTTTTTGATATGATGTACTATTACTTAAGTAGCGTAACCCACTCCATTTGCATCAATTACAGGTATCGGCTGGATATCTAAACTGTACTTTGAGTAATATATATGTTGCTAATTGTGAGGAATTGGTATAAATAGCTAGAAGTTTTGACTATAAATGGTATGAAACCTGGCTGATTTTATTGTATTGTTTTTAAATGTTGGAAGTATATACTTGTAGGAGGGTATTTTTTGTACTATGTGTACCAATAAAATTCTATTTTATAATTCAAACAATGTGAAATCAAGATATTTCTTTTTGGTTTAAAATATATGGATATTGTGATATCCTGAGAAAAAATATTTGTTAAGAAAATATATATATATAGGTCATAATTTGGAGAACTTTTTAAATCAGGTTTTTTTTTATAAAAATTGGAATCTGTGACTATATCGGAGTAGGAGTTCTGAAAGTCTACCTGGGGTAAGAAATCTCTCAGTAACGCTAATTAATCAAGTCCGTCTAGCCCACATCTACAAAATGCGTATTAGGCCTCAAGCACTAGACCGTTGCCATTGATCGGGCCGCAAACTACGGATCCTAGTTTCCGTATTTGGGTCCGTAATGCCTCAGAGTTGTTTCCGTGTGTCATGTATTTAATGCAGTTCGCATCCACAGAACGGACACATGATTGGACTTCCTAGACTATTCCCTGCAATATATTCGCAAAATTTGGGCAGAACACAGATGGCTTCCGTGCGCTGTCTGTTATTTTTGCAAAGCTGTCAAAAATGTTTGCAATTGAAAAACTTGTAGGAATCCATGCACCTACTGCTGAAACAACCACATTCAGATAAATGGAACTGATTTTCAGTCACGGAAAATAACTGCAACAAAATCTGCCGCATGTGACTGCACCCTAAATATGGCCCTGCTTTCACTAGCATGTCATCAATGTTAGGTGATTCTGGTGAGATTTAATTTTTAGCCCATATTGCTTAGCCCTATGTCTGGGTATATTTGATAGTTTTATAGTTTTTGTTAGTCATATATTTTTTTTGTGAATGCTGGGTGACAATTTTGGTTGCATTACAGTTTTCACAGGGATTGTCACGATGACTCCTGAACAGCAAATTCTAATGCCTGAGATAGCTGGATGACAACCACTGTGGCTGTAATGGTAGTTATAATCATGTTGCAACATAATTATAACCGAGAACTGCTGAACAGAACATAAAAAGACAAATACAGATGTAGCACTCTTTAACTTGATACATAACGCTCTAAATATACAGGGACAAGAAACGTTAACTTGACTTTCTCAATGGCTTTTGTCGTGTTAAGTGATAAGTTATCACGCTGCAGCAACTTATCACTGTCAGGTTAAAAAGTTTGCTACATCTGTACTTTCAGATTGCTTTAGAGATAAATTCTATTAAACTATATTAATACGTACACAGGGATTTAAAAATTGATAGAAATACTGGGATCACAAGCTCCTCACTGAATTCTCCAAAGTTTTCATTCCCATGTAGTCTGCAGCGAATTTGTAGCAAATACTGCTTTCCCACTTTCAGACCATACACTGGTAAATATGTGGACGTTACTACATCAAACTGCAAGAAACAAGCACATTTACAGGTAAAAAAAAAAATCAGTCATAGCGATTTGTTCATTATTTGACACAATATGACAGGACTCTTAATAATCTGGCATTTTCCTGCTGGTGAAGAGTCTGTACAGAGCATGCCCTGGTGTAGGGCATTGTCACCGATGTCGTGTTTACACCAGGGACTATAGAACTATGTTGCTAGTTGTGTTTGTCACCAAAAAGTTGACGTGTCAGCCAGCAGAAGTTCGAATGCCGCTTTGGATGTGACTGGAGAGGAAAATCTGATCTAATTTAAGATTATTACATCACAAGTAAAACCATTTGCCAAACTAGACTTTGATTCTATGACCAACCTGTTGACAAACCCATCCAGTATGAAAGCGAATCCTCACCAGGTAACCACTTACTCTGGTAAATGTATCTTTTCTCTAATCCGCAGTCTTAGTTTACCTGGGTAAAGCTCCTTAAAGCAAAATTCTTCTGATGTTTTTTTTTTCCCATGGGTATTTATCCGGGCAAGAATGGTTGCCTATACATAGATTAAGGCTTCATGCAATCAGCCTTACTACCTTGGCCTTTTTCCGTCACATTCTGTACGCTTCTACAGCTTGAAATGTTCCGGTAAAATGATTCTGTCAAGTCGTCAAAAACGAGTTCAGATCCCATCCCATGCTTCTCGGCTGGAGTTACACATCCAGTTTTTGATGCAGTTTTTTTTTAAACAAACAGAAGTGGATCCAAAAGGGAGAAGTATCAGTCTTTCCTTTATACTTTTTCTTCTTTTGGATCCACTCCTGGTTTTGGCACAAAAAAAATGCCACAGAATACTGCATATGTGTGATTTCTGCCTAAAAGCTTAGGATGGGATCTTAACAGTTTTTTTGACACCCATATTACATCTATGTGAATATTTTTATCTGAATATTCAATAGAACCCCAGAAATTTGATTGTGAAACATTGAAATGAGGGGTGGACATAACGTCGGTGCAGACTGTTCGGCTGCACAGGGGTCCGGAGTGGGTGGGGGCCCACTTAGCTGCCCTAAATGCCGTGCACATAGATTGGCTCGGCCGATACAATCAATAACAAATGATAAGGAAGGGGGCCCAATCTGTGAGTTGCCGAAACTGCACACAGGGTGCGAGGGGGCCCCCTCTGTCTGCCGTGCGGCCGCTCCGATCTATTACTTAGAAAACGAATTAGGAGGGGAGGGGCCTGGCGAGGCTTGCTCTGTCTGGTGGTCTTCATCACCTAGTAACCAGCGTCACTGTCAGATGCAGTGCAACATCTGACGGTGATGCTCACTAGGTGACCAAAACCACTAGATAGAGCGCGCTGAACCTAGCAAGCAGCATCGCTATCTTCGGACTAGTTATTGATCCAGGATAGCGGCGCTGCTGAAATTAAGTCTAATACTGGTTGGCTGAGCCTCACAGCCAATCAGTGTTAGGGTTCTTCTTGCTCCGCCCCCTGTGGCTGGGGTAGTAAGTGCTGGTGGAGCATCATGAGTACATGCCACAGACCCACCTGCAGACTGGTGGACAACAAGGCCAGTCACTACAAGCGTTAGGTGATCCAGTGTGGTCACCCATTTCTTGCTGTGCTGCCTGGCATCCAGAACAAATGGAAATTACTTACTGGGGTGTCGAATGGATTCCCTTATGAATACATACAACAGGGAACATAACTTTGTCATTAGCAATTTTGTTCTCATATCCATTGTCATTTTAACCCTTACCGTTCTCCACTGCTCTTCCGTTGTCTCTTTTATTTGTACTTCATATTCCAGGAATAACATAATGGTAGATGAAGGAGGAGGCTCCCATGTTAATTGGATGTCAAGCAGTAAATTATTCATGCTGATGTTCTGGAGAAACCAGCTCAGATCTACAGGGGGTTCTGGTTCCACTGAGAATACACAACCAGTGAATGGAAAATAAGAACTGTATAGGAGAACATAGTTTGTAACATAGCTTGTAAGGTTGATATAATACAGAAGTCCATCCAGTTTAGCCTATTCTCCTGCAAAGTTGATCCAGAGGGAGGCCAAAACCTCCCTAAAATAAAAAGTAAAGTAAAAAGCAAGTTCCCTTCCTTCCCAACTCTAAATATGGACATCAGAATAAATCTCTGGATCAACGCTACATCTCCAGTAACCTAGTAAATATAACATGTAATCTTATTACACTCAAGAAAGGCATTCAGAATCCTGTTGAACTCTTTCAGTGAATTCACCATAACAACTTCCTCGGGCAGAGAGTTCCATAGTCTCACTGCTCTTACAGTAAAGAATCCCCTTCTATGTTTGTGTAGAAACCTCCCTTCCCCTAGAGCATAGTGGATGACCCCTTATTATAGTTACAGCCTTGGGTATAAATAGATCGTGAGACAGATCTCTGTATTAACCTTTTATTTAGTTAAACATATTTATTAGGTCACCCCTCCGATGTATTTTTTTTTTAAAAGCCAAATAACCCTACGTTTGATAATCTTTTGAGGTATTGTAGTCCACCCCTTCCATTTATTATTGGTTGTCTGCCTCTAAAACTGCTCAAGCTCTACTATTTTTTCTTGTAGGCTAGTACCCAAAACTGTAAGCAATATTCCATATGTGGTCTTACTAGTGATTTATAAAGTGGTAGAACTATATTCTCGTCATCTTTGCCCCTTTTGATGCACCCCATGATCTTTTTTGCCTTGGCAGCAGCTGCCTGACACTGGTTGCTACAGTTCAGTTTACTTTCAGCTACAATTCCTTTTCAATGTTCGTTTTACCCAGTATTTACCAAATTATGTAAGGGTGACATGTATTTTCCAATTTAGTATGTAATAGTGACATGTATTTTCCAATTTAGTATGTAATAGTGACATGTATTTTCCCTTCCGAAGTGCATAACCTTACATTTATCAGTGTCAAACCTCATTTGTCACTTCTCTGCCCAAGCCACCAATTTATTCAGATTTATTTGGAATAGAAGACCTTCAATCCTTTGTGTTAATTACTTTACGCAGAAAACATTTTAAAGACAATTGTCCTAAACAACCCTTTTCCAAGCCAGCATGTAGAATTACATGGGGTGCTACAGCTGCTTTTTACTTATTCAACATAATGTATGAACACTGTTCTTCAGTTTGGGAATTTTTCTGAAGACCACACTGAAAAAGAACAAAAATGAATTCTTTCTATGATACCCATTGAGTTATTGTGTCAAAGACTGTTGTGCTAACTAAAATCCCAATCTGTGAAGACTGCTTACTGAATATGCTCAATGTTTCATTTTGTCATCTCACTGCCTGATGTGTACATATTCCCCACCATGTTTTGATCACATATGTGTTTCCATTTATAGTTTGAAAACTAACGGAGACCTACTAGAAGAAATTTATAAAAAGAAAACAAAATCTTTTATTGAACATTAAAATGCTGCAAACTCCAAATATTTTGCTTCTACGCTGATATTTGATCTCTTGAAGTTACAGGCCTAAAGCCTGAGGCTGTACTACTGATGTTTTTATGACATTTCCTCTTCTCATTTCTGTTATAAGCACAGTTGTCATCGAGACCCTGTGTGGATCTGAATGAAAATTTTACACGTATACATGTGTACTTACCAGTATTCAAACTAGTTACAATGTACACATTGAGAGATTTTCTGGTTCAGAAAACCTATTTGCAAATTTCCTTTTACAGAATCTTGAGCTAATAGAGGGATCAGTGGCGTAACTACCGCTATAGCAGCCGTAGCAGCTGCTACTGGGCCCGCAGAATGAGGGGGCCCGTGCCACCCGCCGGCACGGGCCCCCGCCCCTATGGCCGGAGGCTCCGCTAGCAGCTGCTATGGCTGCTACAGCGCGACGCCACTGAAGGGGTTGTTCCTACAAAAGACATGCATCCCCTATCCACAGGATAGGGGATACATGTGTGATTGCTGGGACGCCCAGTGATAAGGAGAACGGGGGACCGAAAGTCCCCCGATGTTCTCCATGACAAACCTCGGACTTCCGGAGTCTGTCTGCAGCTCCATAGAAATGACTTGCGATCCGGTCGCGCTTGTGCGCATGCGTGACCAGCGCTCCTTTCATTTTTATTGAACTGCGCAGACGCCGGAAGTCCGATGTTTGTCATGGAGAACTTCTTATCGCTGCCAGCGATTACACATGTATCCCCTATCCTGTGAATAGGGTATGCATGTCTTTTGTAGGACAAACTATAGGCCATTTTTTTTGGGGGGGGGGACTATATGGCGTTATCTACAGGGGGGTCTGTATGGCGTTATCTACAGGGGGGTCTGTATGGCGTTATCCACAGGGGGAGGTTCTGTATGGCGTTATCTACAGGGGGGGTCTGTATGTTGTTATCTACAGGGGAGGTCTGTATGGCGTTATCTACAGGGGGGTCTGTATGCCGTTATCTACAGGGGGGTCTGTATGGCGTTATCTACAGGGGGGGACTATGTATGGCGTTATTTACAGGGGGGACTCTGTATGGCGTTATCTACAGGGGGGTCTGTATGGCGTTATCTACAGGGGGCTGTATGGCGTTATCTACAGGGGGGCTGTATGGCGTTATCTACAGGGGGGATTTGGGGCTGTAAGATGTTATCTACAGGGGGCTGTATGGCGTTATCTACAGGGGGGGCTGTATGGCGTTATCTACAGGGGGGCTGTAAGGCGTTATCTACAGGGGGCTGTGTATGGCGCTATCTACAGGGGGCTGTGTATGGTGCTATCTACAGGGGGCTGTGTATGGTGCTATCTATAGGGAGGCACTATCTACAAGGGGGGGGGGGTTGTGTGATACCCAGCGGAGGGGGGGGCCCCAGTCAAAAGTTTGCTATGGGGCCCAGTCTTTCCTAGTTACGCCACTGAGAGGGAGGCTCACTGTTCATGGCCCTCATGTATCAGCAAGAGTGGAGAGCTGCTATTAAGATTGCCTCTCACTCTGGAAGACCCGACACGTCCGTGTATTACACAGACCAATTCATTTTAATGAGAATTGTGTAATGCTTAATTTCCCCTGTGGTGGCGCTGCACAGATATTGAACACTTTCTAGCAGTCTCCCCTACAGATTAAAGTTGATCGCTGGGGGTTCCAGCAGAGTGACACCTCATGCTCACCTTATTTCTGTAACACTTCAACAAAAAGGGATTGTCCAAAAAATCCTCTGGGACCCGCATTTATCTCTAGAACAGGGCCCACTGACCACCGTCCTACCTGGTCCTGCTCCCGCTGCTACTGGGCCACTGGGTTACGAGGTGGCCAGGAGTACAGAAACAGCCGAGCTTGCTGAGCTAATCTGTTTCCGTAACTCTCATTCACTTGTATGGGAGTTACGGAAACAGTGCACTGTAGCTTGGCTGTTTCCGTACTCCTGGCCACCTCGTAACTCAGCGGCCACAGCCCAGCGACAGCAAAAGTAGGATGTGGGTCAGCAGGCCCCGATCTAGAGATAGGTGCCAGTCCCCAAGGTGGGAACACCATCTATTGGACATTTATGGCATATTCTGTGAATATGCCATAAATGTCCAATATGGGAATGCCCCTTAGGCAGACATTTTTTTTTCATTATAAAAAACATAATTTACATTTGGTTTTAATTAAATATTGCACCGTTTGTCTTCTGCAGCTTGTTTGTCTTACAATACAATACAAGCTGCTTGATACCGTTCAGTGCTTAGACTGACAGGACAGCTGATTGTCGGCTTATCTCTGGCCTCTCGCTCTGCTTTCCTGAACGCTATTCTTATTAGCTGACATCTTATTTGATTTATGTTCATATTCTTGGATTGTAAAGATGTGATCTTAGATTAGTATTCAGGAGAGCAGAGAGAAGGCCTGGAGACTGACCCCCTAGTAAGCTCTTCTGTAGGACTAAGCAGCGAACAGCATCTAGCAGCTTGTATTGTTTTGTAAGACATACAATCAGCAGAATACAAACAGTACAAAAACTTTTATTTCAACCAATTGGAAATGTGTTTTTTATTTTAAAATAAATACATACAATGCAATAATAATAAAGAAAAATGTCTACAAAGGTATCGATAGCCTTTAACTTACAAAAAAAAGATCAAATAGGCCAGTGTGGTGCCAGCGCAGCCTTCATGAACTTAAAGTATATTAAAATACAATGAGAGACACTGTGTAACTCAGACTGAAGGTTGGAAGAAAAAAGGTTGCAGTTTTCGGGAGATGGCGCCAGACCGGTAAGTAGTCAAGTCGATGTATATATTTTGCAGTATCTTTAATTGTACATCGACTTGACTACTTACCTTTTTTCTTCCAAACTTCAGTCTTCATTTTCCCCGGATATAGAGGCGTTTACCAGTGGGATAGCAGCGGGTGGTAGCCGACTCCACGAAAGAGATCTTCTACGTCATACATGTGAAGCAGTAGTGTTGTGCCTACATGTGCACAACACGATTAGGTAAGTCACCAACTAACCCTTCATTGTCTCAATCCATTTCCATACAATATCACCTTAGGGGAGCGCCGTTGTTTTTCCTCCACCCCCTCCTTTTTGTCCTTTACATATATACTGTGTAACTCAGGGCTTATCTATTGATTTTATGTAGCTGCAGATATAACCTTCTCTGGTGTACATGGTGCACAGGATTTCTCAAGACTGGTTTTACACTGGAAAATTATCATGAAGACGAGTGTTCATATAACGCTCGTTGCCGATAATTGCCCTGTGTAAACAGGGTAGCGATCAGCAAATGAACGAGCAAACGCTCAATCATCTGCTGGTCGTATAGCTTTAAAAAAGTAAAATATTGTTGTCGGCAGCACATCCCCCTGTGTAAACAGGGGGACGCGCTGCCAACATGATAATAATGTATGGGGAGGAGCGATCGTAGTAACAACCGCTCATCCCCATCCATAGCTCCATGTGACAGGAGCAAACGAGCGCCGATCAACGATGTCTCGTTGATCGGCGCTCGGCTGCATCGGCCGCTTATCGGCCGGTGTAAAGGCCATTAATACATAGTCAACATGCTGATGGGGATAAGTTAAAACCATGGAGCCAGTATAGGGAAAATGTAAGCTTTCCCAATGTAATGTACACGAAGTATATATGAAATAACCCCACTCAGTATGGTTACATTTTCAAAAAAAAAAATCCAAACTGCTGCCTACAGTGCAAATACAATTTTTTAATATAGTAAGTATAGTTCTGAATTCATACAACCAATCGTAAGCAATGCACCGAGAACATTCTTGTAAAAATATGCAAGAATGCAATCTTGCTGGAAATACAGGATTGAGAAGTTGGGGATTGTTCTCCAAGAGGTCCATAAACTTGGGTGGGAAAAATTATATCTTTCATTTTGATAATCTCTTATTGGAAACTTTTATTAAAATAAATTATGATTATAGGCAACAAACCACTATAAATGACGTGTATATCATCCCATTGCATTATTTTGAAATATAGAAACATTATTCCACAGGCTTGACTAGATTGCCAAAGAGTCCATGCCATGACTTCAGCAGGGTTAAGAAGCCCTGGAGGGATGCAAACATATTCATACTGTTTTATGTGAAAAGGCAAGGAAGCTGGAAGCTGCCACATCTAGCCAACAACTAATAGAGAGGTGGCTGTTTATGTGTACGTCTCTCTCCATTCAATACAGAAAGGGTCAAGCATGTGAAGACATCTCTCCATTCAGTCTGAGGTTGGAAGCGTCCTTCTTGCCTTGTGAAACGGGGATCAGGGCACCTCCGTTTTCCATATAGGTGGAATATAGTATTTCCCCACCTATCAGATATGGAAATACTGTTTTATGTAACAATTTTCCTCTACAACAATTAGTATTTGTAATAAACTTACCAATTTTATTGACGGTGAAGTAGTGTACATGAGACGTAGCATTTTCCCCAACAAGGCGAACAAAATAATCTGAATGAACAGACGTGTGCTCTTTACTGAAAAAGCAGCTGTTATCTCCTCCAGATGTGTTGTCAGGACAGTCCCTCCAATTCATGTCCCTTGGGAAGGGAAGATACAATAATATTATCAAACCATTTGCTGCCATTACAGCTCCCACATGGGTTATTAACCAGCTTTCCCAGACAAGTGAATTGAAAATCTGCCGAGACACACTCCTTCATCCTATATTACTGCAAAACTAGCATACCTGCTGTTCAGAACATTAGGAGAGCTGAGGGACAGTAGCTATGGGAGCTGTAATATCATCCAGCGTGTTTTTCAGGAACAGAAATCTACAAGCAGTGTTAAAGGGGTATAAGCATTCTATAGGGTCCTTTCATTATGGAAATCAGAGGTGGTCCAAAGACTTCATCTTTGATCTACTCACACGCATCTATGACATATCAGAAGATCTGGGTTTCCCATCAAAAATTATTCATTGAGTCTGAAAATCTCATTAATACATAATTATATTAGGAAACAGCATTTTTTACTGGTGCTTACCTGTGTGCTTTATTTAGTACACAGCAATGTAAACAATAGCAATGTAAACAGTAATACCTTGTCCTGTACTGCAGTTTTATGTGGTCTGTTCCTTTGTTGAAATCTCCATAACTCCAGTAGCATGTAAATGTCTCCATCTGCTGGGAGCGGCACTTTGTAATATTTGGCCATCTAGATGTAACTAAAATTGAAAAAAAAAAAAAAAAGGATTTAATGAAAATGTTACAAACTGGTGCAAGAAGTATAAGCTAAACAAACAAATAAACAAACAAACAAACAAAACAAACAAACAAACAAACAAACAAACAAAAGTAAGCTAAGTAGCAGTACTCAATGTCAAGCAGCAGCTGCAAAAGCAAAAGGAATTTTAGGGTGTATAAAAAGAGAGATAAGAACCTGAGATTCAAATGTAATATTACCACTCTATAAACCCTTGTAAGGCCACATCTTGAATATGGGATTCAGTTTTGGGCTCCACATTGTAAAAAGTATATAGGAGAGCTGGCGAGGGTTCAAAGGGAGGTGTCTCTTAAAATGAAAGAATTGGGTTTGTTCAGTTTGGAAAAAGACGCCTTAGGGATGATCTTATTATGTATAAGTATATGTGTGGTCATTACAGAGAACTAGCACATGATCTGTTCTTTCCATGGACCTTAAAAAGGACCAGGGGACATTCATTGCGTGTGGAAGAAAGAAATTTCAGACATCAATATAGTAAAGAGTTCTTTACAGGTAGAGTAGTAAAACTATGAAATGCCCCTCCCCAAGAGGTAGTAATGGCAGATACTATGCCAGCATTTAAAATAGGGCTAGATGATTCTTTACTAACAAATGGCATTGATGGTTATTACTAATCTAGCAATGAAAGACATGCAATTGATTGAGGAAGTTTGAACTTGATGGACCTGTGTCTTTATTCAACCTATGGAACTATGTAACGGAGGCAGCCATTTTTGTTATCTGTCATGGCTTTATGTTTCAACTCAAGGGCAGACATATATATGCACAGGGACCCCATATGCAAGGGGAGCTCACCACCATCATAAAAATTGCAGTACATCATGAATGATTGCAAGAAAGGGAGAGTGTTCATCAATAGAGTATATTGTGATTTACCAGAAATTGGCACACTGGTGAAGGATTTTTTGGAGAGAGGCATCTATAACAATCAACTCATTCCTGACAAATCATTTGTGGGACTGCAAGGGGCCCACATGCTGTTCCTGCACATGGGCTCCCTTTTGTGTCCGACAGTTTCTACTGGCTTTAAAATATATGATATATTTATATAATATTATATAGAGGGCCTTATGTACTAAAAGTAGAGTAGACACAAAGTAGAGTTATTGCCCATAGCAACCACTCAGATCACCCCTAACCTGTAATAAAACAATGAAAGCTGGATTCTGATTGGATGCTATGGGCAACTTCTTTAGCATGAGTCGGCTTTAGGAGTGTGCTACCTGTGAGGTCGCAAGGGGTGCATCAGATGGCCTGGATCATAATATACATTGTATAGCAGTATTATTTAAACATTATATAAGATTTTTATTAGATTATGTTTGGAAGTGTTATGTGTTCACTGTATGTTAGTATTATCTGAGCACTGCATGGTGGTTGTTACATTGTGTGCTACTGCTTCTTAGGCACAGTATATTATTATTGTAGTGTGTGGTGGTAGCAGCACAGTATACCATTGTTATTTAGGCAACTCTGGGGAAGTATGGACGTTATTTGGGCAATGTATAGCCATGTTTCCACTATACTGTACAGCACTAATAATAAGCCACTGTTTGGTATGATTATTTGTGCACTGTATAAAGGTACACCTTATAGGATGGCGCCAACAGAAGGTACCACACAGAGCACCATCCAACGTAACTCCAGCCCTGTTTCAACATCTTCCTGGTTTTTGTAAAAACCCAGTTATTGTTCCCCTTTAATATCTACTCCCAAGTGGCAGCCATGTGTTTCATTATTAAAATCCTGGTATCCTCATGTCACTTCTCAGCAAATCCTCCAGGCTACGAGCGCCTTTCTTAACTTGTATTTAATGACATGTTGTTTCTATATAAGAAAACAGAATTATTTTACTCCTCCGGAAAATACATTTTTGACACTTCTGGAGTTGTCACAGGGGTAGTGTTTTTGTGAACAGCGTGTTTCAGGGACTGATAAATGAACAGAACTTCTGAGATACAATTGAATTAACTGTCAGATTTCTGGATGTAGTCAGAGAAAGTTATAAAGGACCACTCCAGGCAAAACTGATGCATTGTGCTATGCCTAGAACAGGGACTGAGGTGCAAGTGTATGACACAGGGATTCAAAAAGACAATCCCGGTGTCATGCACTGCGCCATCTGGTCCTGAACTAGACAAAACAGTGCATTTTTTATGCTTTTTTCTTTTTCCGCCAAAACAAGGAGTGAATAAAAAATAAAAGAGAGAAATAGAAGTTGATGTGGTATGTTGTATGGTGTCTGTCTAGTAATATTCATAAACGAACTTGTGTATGTGTACATATTTGTGATTTGTGTAAAAGTTTTTGCAAATGACCAATACAATTACCAGGGACACTGGCTGTATCTGGGACACAATGGCCCATTAATGTATCGTTATGGGGGTTGGAGCTTAGTTTTTCTTATATAAATTACCATGTCAACAACATAGACAAGAGTTCACACCTTTGCAGATATGTTTTTTTATTGCATAAAAAATATATATTTACAATTGGTTTTCATAAAAAATGTTGCACCATTTGTCTTCTGCAGCTTATATGTCTTACAATACAAGCTGCTGGATGCCGTTCAGTTGATCGACGCTCGTTTGCTCCTTTCACAAGGAGCTATGTATGGGGATGAGCGATTGTTACCACGATCGCTTGTTCCCATATATTTCCATCATGTTGGCAGCAAGTCTCCCTGTTTACACAAAGAGATGTGCTGCCGACAACGATAATATTTTCGGCTGCTTCAACGATACAATCAAACGATTAACATTTGCTAGTTCATCGGCTGATCTTTGCCCTGTTTACACAGGGAAATGATCGGGAACGAGCGTTCTGTAAATAGCAGAGCAGAGGGAGAGGCCAGAGATAAGCCGACAATCAGCTGTTCTGTCGGTCTAAACAGTAAACAGCATCTAGCAGTTGTAAGATACAGAAGCTGCAGAAGACAAACGAGACAACATTTTTCAATAAAACCAAATGTAAATATGTTTTTTAATAAAATATATATGTTGCAATAATAAGAAAAAAGTATGCGAAGGGGTCTATAGCCTTTAAATGATAAACTTCCGACTGCCTAGAACCACCACTAGGGGGAGCTTACTGCATACAGTAGATCTCTGACTGGAGTCACAGGGTGTGTTTGCATTATAGACCAATGCAGCCATACCATTATGGAAATCGGTGGGGGGATAATACAAGTTTATTTACAATAATACATTTTGCTCCCTATATTGGACACAGTAAGAATGGTCTCCAGAAATGGATTATCCATGGACACTTTTAAAGCAAGAGCTCTGGCAAAGTTTTTCTTTTACCTTCTGAAATGTTGGAAAACCTTAGCTTACTTTGTGAGTCATTTGCAAATTATATTTAATACAATTCAATAGATAATCTTTGGTAAGAGATACACACTACAAAGTGTGGTGCCTAGGATCTCTGTTTGGGAACAAAATTATTTTACAAAACTTAAGGAGCATTTCCACCTAGAAAGAAAACAGCCATTGAGTTATTTTCCCATAAGTTTTAAAATATTCTGATTTTTAACTGTTTCATTTCTCTAAATTTTCCAGAAGTGACAACAAGAAATAATGGCCATTACAGTTTCTATGGATGTTGTCTCCAATATTTTCTAGAAAACTCAAATGATAAATCTGCTTGATTCATTGATACGTTGCTTGCCATGTAACACTGCATTTATTCGTTCACAATATTAGCAGCGAGAATGACTACAGGACCAGACTGCACAGGGTTTGTAGTCTGTTACCGTGGAGACACATAGGTCTGCATAGGAGTTTTCTCTTATTTTTTGAAAAATTACTTAATTTTTTTATTTAAGATGCATCGGAGCAATAAACAGATAGTTGCAAAGGTGGACATAGCCGTTAAGCATGAATCATAGATAGATTTTCTCCTGGATAAATATTCTATCTACATTTTATGTCATTGTGAAAGTGTAAGTTCTGTGTTTCAGGCAAGTAGCAAATCTCCCACAATAAACCGCTGTACTAACAGGACAAAACAATAGATTATTAGGGAAGGACACAATGGATACCAGGGACGAGACACGGAACCACTGGGCCAATACAACCTTAAAGGTCCTTTTACATCGCATAATGATCGTTTGCCTGAACATTGGCCCGTGTAAAAGGGCCTTTACTGGGTCTCCTGGGGCTGATGATATGGACACCTTACAAATACCTACCAGGACACCAGTATGTCACTAATGTTTTTGTGATATATACAAAAATATGTAAGGATGTACCCATTTATGCCACTGCAAGAGTTAAAGGGTGTAGAAATTTCATTGTAGAAATCCCTTCCCACTGGGGATATCTGGATGAAATCAAGGCATGCGAGTGATTAATATAGTCCAATATAAATGTCTGACTATCCATTCTGGATATTAATTGCTTGGCAACTAGATACAGAGGAATGGACGCAGTTATGCGTGCTGGATTCTGGACAGAAGTGTTATTGCTGAACGATCCACACAAACTTCATGGGAGTCATGAAGAAGATTTATGTTCATCTCACATCTGGTAGAGGGTAAACAAGCTGATTCATAACAGTTATGAGGTTTTTTTTTTTTATTCATACATTGGGCCTTGTGTGTCTGCTTCGCTAGGATACGCTCTTTTAGCAGCAGTATGGACGAGGCCTGAGATAGTTAGTTCCTTGTAATAGCTCCGTACTGTCCAAAAGTCTTCATTCTATACATAGTAATTGTTGACCAGTAAGCTAATTTAGACGTAATTGATATACAACAATGGTAATCATAGAGCAAAAAAAATAAATCCCTCTAATTGGGCATTAAAGGGGTAATCCCATCTGGACAACCCTTGTCCATATGCCCAATTAGGGCACTTGGACATTATAAAGTGGAGGTACCCTACTTGTGAACTCCCTCTAGAAGCCACTGCTCTAGTACACTCAACCTGACCATGTATTACATAGTCCCCCATTGATATAAAATGTAACACTACATTTCCACCTGCTGCATCCAATAGGCCCTTTTAGGCAGACAGGTGACTGGCTGAACGATCATTCGTTCATTCCTTTACTCGTTTGTACGTACGAACGCTCTTTCCCGATCATTGCCATGTATAAACATGGCAGCTATCAGCCGACAAATGAACGAATGCTAGTTTGTTAGCTGATTAGATCTTTTAATGCGGCCAAAAAGTGATCATTTGTCCGCAGCACATCTCCTCGTGTAAACAGGCCATGTGCTGTCGACATGATGCAAATCGCTTGGGGATGAACGATCGTATGATCAGTCATTTGTCTCCATACTCACGATCATTGCTTCATAGCCTGAGAAAACGACTGCTTTTATCTATCCACTGCCCGTGAGGTAGAACTGAGAAGAGATTGGCGTATGAACCCAGTGTCTGCAGCGTACTATGAAATTATTTATATTTTACCCTGTATTACATTATTGGATTCTATTTCCTTCTAATACAGTGATTGATATCATGTATTTTGCCTTTATTAATATAATCAAGTTTTATTAATTAGTTGTTTTAATGTAAGATAAAATTATCAAATATAATAAATTTATTTAATAGTAATTAAAATTAGACAGACTAGAACACATTGTAATAGTGCACAAAGGCTCACTGAAATCAATAGGGGTTGTTGTTTTTTTTACTATTTTATTTTAGTAGCATATGTTTTAAATTAAAAGCAGATATGTAATTGTTTGCCAAGGATTACAAAAGGGTTCCAAGAAAAAAATCCTGGCTTATGTACCCACATGAATGAAGTCATTGAAGCCAAAGTTGGTTTTGTCCATGACATCCAATTACTTGACTTGCTATTTTTTATTACTTCTCAACTAAAATTACCGGGTTATAGATAAAGTAGATATTTGCATGATATCTTATAAAGAGCCTTTTTATCCAACGTTTTTTTAAAAATCATCACTAAGAGTTTGTCATCTACTTGTCCTAGGATTCACACATCGCGTATTTGTTGCAGATTTTGATGCAGATTTTTGAGCCAAAAGTAGGAGAAGTATAAGTTTAACCTTTATATTTCCCATTCCTTTTGAAACCACTTCTGGCTATGCAACAAATATGCCATGTGTAAATCCAGTTTTAGGACTCTTTCACATGAGCGTATTTTACATCTGTATTCCATCCGGTTTTTTTTGCCCACCGTGATACGGAGCTAATGTTAATCAATAAGGCTACTCACACGGGCATATAAAATACGTGCATATTTTAAAAACGCAGAATGAACTACTTTCATCCGTGTTGTGGATGGAAAACGCCCATTGAAGTCTATGGAGAGTGATTCAAATACAGATGTATCTGTATTTGGTCCGTATGTGATCCGTATGCTATACGTATTGCATCCGTTTTTCAAAGGGGCTGTCTTATGTCATTCAGTTTTCTCCCTAGAAGACAGGCCATCAGTAATACGGATCTATCATACTGATGCAATACTGATGAAATACTGGCGACATACTGATGCAATATCATACATAATACATCCCTATTATGGATCCGTGTTATGAGCGTTTACAAACACGCTCGTCTGAAAAAGTCCTTGGGCTGAGTTCGCATGTTGCAGATTTGTTGCAGATTTCAAAAGTGGATTTTACCATTCGAAATGCAAAAATCCCCAACATAATCCGTGACAAATTCACGATGTGTGAACTCAGTCCTAGTGTCCTAAATGACCCATCAGCAAAGTTATGCAGTGATACCAGAGCAGCGGATGTGTTGTTGCATGATTTCACCAAATTTTCAAGTAGAAGTCAGCAGACGAAATACCCAGCTGAGTACACAGAAGAGAGGGATCAAAATGGTCTGAGTTTTCCCCCTTTCTATGACCCTTCGGCCTACTAGTCCTTCTCAATGAGTTAGAATATCATCCAAAAGTTTATTTCACTAGTTCAATTCAAAAAGTGAAACTCCTATATTATATAGATTTATTACACAGAGTGATCTATTTCCAGCATTTTTTTCTTTTAATGTTGATGATTATGGCGAACAGTTAATGAAAACCCCAAATTTAGTCTCAGAAAATGTGAATATTATATAAGCCCAATTTCAAAAATGATTTTTAATACTGAAATATTGGCTTACTGAAAAGTATGTACAGTATATGCCCTCAATACTCGGTCGGGGCTCCTTTTGCATGAATTACTGCATCAATGCGGCGTGACATGGAGGCGATCAGCCTGTGGCGCTGCTGAGGTGTTATCAATGCGGCGTGGCATGGAGGCGATCAACCTGTGGCACTGCTGAGGTGTTATCAATGCGGCATGGCATGGGGGCGATCAGCCTGTGGCGCTGCTGAGGTGTTATCAATGCTGCGTGGCATGGAGGCGATCAACCTGTGGCACTGCTGAGGTGTTATCAATGCGGCGTGGCATGGGGGCGATCAGTCTGTGGCACTGCTGAGGTGTTATCAATGCGGCGTGGCATGGGGGCGATCAGCCTGTGGCACTGCTGAGGTGTTATCAATGCGGCGTTGTCATGGGGGCGATCAGCCTGTGACACTGCTGAGGTGTTATCAATGCGGCGTGGCATGGAGGCGATCAACCTGTGGCACTGCTGAGGTGTTATCAATGTGGCGTGGCATGGAGGCGATCAGCCTGTGGCACTGCTGAGGTGTTATCAATGCGGCGTATCATGGAGGCGATCACCCTGTGTCCCTGCTGAGGTGTTATCAATGCGGCGTGGCATGGAGGCAATCACCCTGTGTCCCTGCTGAGGTGTTATCAGTGCGGCGTGGCATGGAGGCGATCACCCTGTGTCCCTGCTGAGGTGTTATCAATGCGGCGTGGCATGGAGGCAATCACCCTGTGTCCCTGCTGAGGTGTTATCAATGCGGCGTGGCATGGTGGCGATCAGCCTGTGGCACTGCTGAGGTGTTATCAATGCAGCGTGGCATGAAGGCGATCAGCCTGTGGCACTGCTGAGGTGTTATCAATGCGGCGTGGCATGGAGGCGATCAGCCTGTGGCACTGCTGAGGTGTTATCAATGCGGCGTGGCATGGAGGCGATCAGCCTGTGGCACTGCTGAGGTGTTATGGAAGCCCAGGTTGCTTTGATAGCGGCCTTCAGCTCGTCGGCATTGTTGGGTCTGGTGTCTCTCACCTTCCTCTTGACAATACCCTACAGATTCTCTATGGGGTTTAGGTCAGGGAGTTTGCTGGCCAGTCAAGCACAGTGATACTGTGGTTATTACACCAGGTATTGGTACTTTTGTGGGCAGGTGCCAAGTCCTGCTGGAAAATGAAATCAGCATCTCCATAAAGCTTGTCAGCAGAGGGAAGCATGAAGTACTCGAAAATTTCCTGGTAGACGCTGCGCTGACTCTGGACTTGATATAACACACCATCACCTCCATGCCACGCCACATTGATGCAGTAATTAATGCAGAGTCGGAGCCCCGACCAAGTATTGAGGGCATTTACTGTACATACTTTTCAGTAGGACAACATTTCGGTATTAAAAATCATTTTTTAAATTGGGCTTATACAATATAATAATTTTCTGAGACACTAAATTTTGGGTTTTCATTAACTGTTCGCCATAATCATCAACAATAGAAGAAAAAAATGCTGGAAATAGATCACTCTGTGTGTAATGAATCTGTATAATATGAGTTTCACTTTTGTGAATTGAATTACTGAAATGAATAAACTTTTTGATGATATTCTAATTCATTGAGAAGGACTAGAATTTCTCATCCCCATGTCTGCTAACAAAGCAGTTCCTCTGGAGAAGGAAATTCACACCCCTTGATAGCAACAGTGATAGGAACAATCAGGACCGGGTCCCGTCTCCCCAAAGGTCCCATAGCAGCCACATGGGCAGCCTCTGATACGTAATAACACCAGCAGGCATGGCCATTTTTAAGGGCTAGCTAACTGGGCAATTGCCCAGGTCCTTATCTACTAGGGGACACCCAGAAGCATTCTGAATTAACCATTGACTCCTTCACTGCCCTAGACCACCAGATAATGTAGAATTAACCCTTTTACTGCCATAGACCAGGGATTTAGAAATTACCAGATAAATGAACTAATAATGGTAAGCCTTATACTTTGCTTGTTGTCCAGGGACCAATTTCTTAAAAAACGTCCCTGCCTGGGAGAACTGTCAATTGTATTATATATGGAAAAAAAAAAAGATATAAATCCCCCTCTCACCTCCGCACACAGATAAAACTATTTAGCTAATGGCGGAAAACAGAAATACAGCATAAGTCTATATTGAACTGTAAAAGCAGAACACAGGAAGGGAGAAGGGAAGAGATGAGCCAGGCGATCCCTGCCAAGAAAATTCTGAGCTGGACGCATTCCGAAAGGGAAAGAATTCTCGGGCCTTCATCTAAGGGAGTTCACTGTTTACTGACTGTGTAAACAATGAGTTATTGACCTTCATACACAGAATCCCTTCTCTCTGACTGTGGTGGAAAAACACAGCAATATGCTCAAGTATTACATTCGGGTACTATCAGGCAAATATTACAATTGGACAGAATCTCCAAACCGCACGCTGGCTTGAAATATCACCTTCTACCCAATGTGTTTCCAGGCATAAAACACAGGATTGTATAATATGATGCTATATGGAAAAGACTTGTGGAATGTGCACAGATAAGGTTGCATTAGGAAGCAATTTCCTGAATTAGCCAGGTGGTGGCGATGTTGCTACTTTCCTAACTTGAGACTTGTTCACTGTGGCTTTAATAAATTAAATTGAGTTATAACATCGATCATCAAGCCATATTTGCGGATCACAATCATAGATCTTTTCCAGTAACAATTCATATGAACACTAGCAGTGGTATCAATAAACACAGGGTAAAAGGTGAGGAAATTAAAAAAATTAAGAATTTGCTAAGTTGTTTTTTTTTGTTAACTTATTTGAAGCTCACTTCCATCATTACACAGGATGGAACACAAATTTCATATTCTTTTACCGAGGGGAGTTTTTTTCCTGTGCTCATTGCTGCCCCCTGCTGAGTAGGGAAGCTTTAATTCCTGTTAAGGAGTGGGGGAAGGGCAACCATGCCATTGGCCTGTAAAACCACACTGAATAGCTTACGTACACCAACACTAATTAATATAATACTGCCCCTTATGGACAAGAATATGAGTTGAATTGTCAAGTCTGTTGGGAATTGCGCTTATCTTTGCTGAGATTGTTGCTCATTCGTAGGAAAATACATGTCCTTGTATCATGAAAAATGCGGTGGCGCACTATCAACAACTGAAAATGTGCAAATTATACTGTATATATCTCTTGCCACAAGTCAACCAAGTAAAACACTTTGGGTCTTTTGGGTGGATCATCAGCACCTGTGGTCACACAACAAGTTTGGATTTTAGTTGATGTAGGATTAATGTGAAACCCTATTGAGTGCAATAGTAATTGAACATTAATGGGGTATTCTAACTTCAGCAAAAAAGTTTATTCCTTGTATAATGACAAATAAAATAAAAATCGAATATACTTTGTGCATCGCCCAATTCCTAATGGTTTTTAAGATCTCTGCTTGCAGTCTTTCAATGGGAACCTTCATTGCTTACTTTAAGGGTATGTTCACATGGGCTATTTTCGGCCATTTTTTGGGCGTTTTTTACGCGCCCGTTTTTCAAAACGCACTTCTTGATCCGTTTTTGGAGCCGTTTTTCATTGACTCTATAGAAAAACAGCTCCAAAAATGGCTGTAAAAAAACGCAGCGAAAAACAAGAGTTTGATTATAACGAGCCGTGCACCTTTGTGATCATCACATGACCAGGACAGATTTTAATCCTTTGGAAGTTTACAATGGAGGTTCCCAATCAATGACAAGAAACAGAGATCTTGCAAACTTGATAAATTGATACAGAAAATATATTACAAATTATTCAACTCTAAAGTATACAATGTGTTAACATTGTTTTCTTAAAATGGAATACCCCTTTAAGTAAAGCCTGTACATAGTGATATTCACAAAATTAGTTTGGTGCAAATTACGGTACTTTGATTCTGATGAATGGATGGGAAGATCTGGGCCTGCAGATCAGAGGTATTTGACTAACTTTGGCGTATGGACGGGCTCTATGCACCCGATGAATGTTAAAAGCAGGTCCCTTTCTTTTTTTTTACTGTATAGGGAAGTGTAGACTGCTGCTCTTTCCTATAGATAGGGATACTGCACGGTACATGTTTTTTTTACTATAGGAGCCAATTGGCGACGTATACCACTGTATGCTTATACAGGGGCATATGTCGCAATCTTCCATCGGAGGTATACGTCAGGGAAACATAATCCGCTATACTTCCAATGGAAGGAAAAAAAACTGATGTGAACAGAGCCTGCAATGCAACCCAATCCGCCATACACGGTCACTGGTTGCTGAACAGATAAGGGTTAAATTATTTTCTCAAGGCCTGACATATCTTTCTAGTCTTTATGAATCTGATGAACTTTAAATGCCTGCAACTAAAGAAGAGGGAGAGATGAGACTGGGTCTATAGTTACAGATTGTCCACTTATCAGACAGCCCTTCAGCACAGTGGCTGCTGACAGGTTTGTCAAGGTCTGTGAACAGACCAGATGTATCAGACTTGTAATGTAAACCGTGGTGAAGTGCTGGAGTGTATGTCAGGGCTCATTCAGACGAACGTGAATAACGTCCTTGTGCCTGCATGGAAATCACGCGCAGCGCACGGACCCATTGATTTTAATGGGGCCGTTCACACATGCAGGAGTTTTCACGAAACGTACTTTCGCTGTATGGCCTTATTCACACGAACGTGTCTGTTTTGCCCGCGTAAAAAATGCAGCGTATTTCTTGCGTTGCAGTTTCGTGTGACATCAGTGTACGGTGCGCGTCTGCGTTTTTTACGCGCGTATGTCATCCGTATGTCACACGTTTTTTACGTCAGCAAAAAAAACCTGAAGGAGGTGTTTTTCTTTTTCTCATTTCTTTAGCAACTGCTGTGTGAATCACGGACAGCACACGGATGAAGGTCCGTGTGCTGTCCGTGATTTTCACGCACCCATTGACTTCAATGGGTGCGTGATGCGCAAAAAACGCACAAGTAAAGGACATGCAGTGAGTTTCACGCAGCGGACACACACACTGTGTGAAAAACACTGAGTGTCTGAATGGCCCCATTGAATTGCATAGGACCATGTGACGTCCGTTGTTTTAACGCGCGTAACACGGACGTGAAATACGCTCATATGAAGGCCTATGTCCTATATTGGTGCGTTTTCACCTACTCGCCCATTGGAGTCAATGGGTGCGTGAAAACCACGCACCGCACACGGATGCACATCCGTGTGCAGTGCATGATTTGCGCATCAATTCAATTGAAAATAATAATAAAAACAAAAAATGGGCTTTGCGAGTGGGTGAATAACGCATGCCACTTGCAAAGCACACTGATGCATAAAGCAACACACACGTACCATATTCACACGCGTTTTTCACGTGCATGAATCTGAGACGCTCATGTGAATGTAGCCTTACACACTTTTTCAGGGACTACAAGTAGTATCAGGACAGTTTCCTCATATTTCTGACTCCGAAAGAGAACCAATCACCGGGAAAAGCCCAGGAAGTTTATTCTATTCGGGTCTATTCCCACTCATACCACTAGAAAAAAAAATATGATATGACAACAGGGTGTAAATAGACCCTTTCTTCTACACTACTGCGCCCAAATGCCTATGTAGCAATGTAGGGTGGTCCTACTCTATCAGGAGACTTTCAAGTTATGCTCCTTGTCCCCTGTAACTCCTCCTGTTTTTAAACAGTTAAAGGGGAGTATTGATATGTTTGTTCTTCAGGCACTATGTGATGAGGCAGAGGGACCACCAGGCTAGGATGGAGTTACCATATATCAGCAGTAGAATACATGCATACCTCTCCAACCATCCAGTTTTTCCCAGGATTGTCGCTTGAAACAGGCATCAAGGGGCGGGCTTATGCAACTGTATAATCAAATTGGGCATTTGTGTAGCTATTGTGGGCGTTCCTGGGCAGATGGAGGTCCTGTTTTAAAAATATTTAGCAAATGGGCATTCAAATGTTGGGAGGTATGCATGTGTTGTGTAAAGAGTGGTGGCCCCATTTAATATCCGTCCTACTTTTTATTTATTTTTTACCCTCTGTAATTCTTCCTGTCACAGGACGTGGAAAATCTTGACATGTGACATTTCAGTACTAATTGGATATACCAGTGGTAAGGGATCCGGCACACAACGTCACTAACACTAATAGTAACACTAATAAGTATTTATGGGGGGCCTCATAAGGAGCAACTATGAAATAGGTCTGGAGTAACAGGAACTCTGTAAAATGTCTTAATTTAAAGCCGATTTTCCTCGTTTTTTATAAAACTATATACTGTTAGCTTTCTGCGGAGAAGGAAAAGATGGAAAGCAGCCAAGAGATCTACTCCAGTTGACAGTGGAACATGTGTGTCAAATTATGCTCTGCCAACTGTCAAAGTCCCTTATAATGCAGAAGTCGGACAGCCACAAATTGTCACTGACACTGAACAGCTTCTCCTGCTAGATATTGAATAGTAACTGCTGAGCTGCAATACTGTCAGACTCATCGAAATGATATCTCTTTCCGATACAGTTAAATGGTTATTAAAGAGGACATGACACCAGAGCGCTGCTAGAAATGAGATCTTCCATGCCGCTGCACCCACCTGAAATCCTAGTGAGAGCCAAGTATATTGTGGCCTATAATCCTTCTCGCCCGGCATTTATTAAAAAAACACCTAACCCCATAGGCTACATGCACACGTTGTGTATTTTGCTGCGGAAAATAAGCAGCAAAACCGCAAGAAATTTGCAGGAAAACAACACACCCGAAGGTGCGTTTTGTGATGCATTTTTTACGTTTTGATGCGTAAATCGTAGCGTTTTCACTCTGCGGGTTTTGCTGCATATTTCTGTAGAACTTCAGGGATAGAATTCGCAAGCAGAATCTCGAGATAAATGGACATGCTGCGGTTTAGAAAATATGCACCGCGGGTCAATATACATCTTGAAAAGTACCGCAGCATGGAAATGAGTGTCCCTGGTACTATGCTGGTACTGTATTACGCTGTGGTTTTTCCGCACGCAAATACACGCCGCAAAACCGCACGTAATACTCTCTATCTATGGGCCATTTTGTGGTTGTGGTTGCACTTTAGGTTCACTGTTCTGTAGAGATCACTTCTCAGCAGACATCTCATCATCATCACAGGCAGGATTACAGTGACTGGTAACACCTCTATATAGATAACGCAGGATCCACCATTGACAATAGGCGATAGACACAGCCCCCCACCCCCTCCCTGCAGAATGACCTCTGCACAGGTCACAGAGCATGCCCAGAAAACTCTCCCATAGAAGTCAATGGGTCAGCTCCAGACTGTAGTTTCCTATGGATGAGGCGGCATCTTTAAAGCATATCTCGAAATGCTGTCAACAGCAGCTCAGGCAAGATGGCTGCCCCATAATCATGTACAGAAAATAGAATAAAGTAACTACAATAAAAAATAAAAACAGCAAATAAAAAAACATTGCGTTTCACTATCTGGTTTTAATTAGGAAAACAAATATACTGTAGGTGATACATTCCCCAGATGAATAGCTCATAGGGCCAGCTGTAATTTCAAGGGATTTCCGATAGTAAAGGCCTTATTACACCAGCCAATTTTGATCCGCTCGTTTGCTCCTGTCACACGGAGCTATGGGTGGGGACGAGCGGTTGTTACTCCGATCGCTCGTCCCCATCCATTATTATCATGGCGGCAGCGCGTCTGTTCACACAAGGAGATGTGCTGCCGACAACGATAATATTTCACTTTTATAAAACGATACGATCAGCAGAAGAATGAGCGTTTTCTTGTTTATCCGCAGATCGCTGCCCTGTTCACACAGGGCAATTATCGTCAACGAGCATTTTATGAACACTTGTCTGCCCGATAATGGCCCAGTGTAAAAGGGCTTTATACATGGTATTCTGGAAGTAATAGCATAATACAGTGTACCCCAACCAGTGGCTGGGGAGACACATGTGGCTTCCAGCATGTGACAGACAGATCATTTACACAAAGGGGGAACATGCTCTGTATCTATGCTCATTTCGGCTAGACCGTTGTATTTTTATATAATGTATACTGTAGGTTTGCAGATTAAATGGGAAACTAGAAGGTGCTCTTTGCACAGCGCTTGTCATTGTTCTACCACATAACCTATGTAACTATGAATACTTCCTTTAATTTTCCTCTCTGTACGTTCACAACTCTTCTACTTTGCTCTGCTGTTTTACGTATATTGTAGTTTTTCTCCTGTAAATTGCACAATTTGGCGTTCATTTCTCTACTAAGTGCTACTCATCACCACAGCAACTACCTGGGAAGACAGAACTGCTATACAGCGTACTATAGAAACATTGCATTGCACACAACCTCCACACATATGGTGCTGTGGAAAAGTATTTGCCCCCTTTCCAATTTCTTCTATATTTGCTTGTTTGTCACACTTGAATATTTCACATCATCAAACTACTTTTAATACCAGACAAAGATAACCCACGTAAACACAAAATGCCGTTCAGGAAAAATGCTGTTCAGAACTACCCGGCCCTATGTGAAAAAGTAATTGCCCCCTCAGCTACTAAATCAACCAGTTAACCAAATTCAGTTGACATTTGGGGTCAATTTCACTTGCCAAACCCAAGCAAACAAAAAAAGAGAGCGGACAGCATCCAAAGCCAAGATGTTGGTATACATGGTGCAGGTCCAAAACGGGCTCCGTCTAACTGGCTCTTAATCTGGTCGTCGTGCAAGGTTGCGGCTAACAGGCTTTCTCAAGCTTCAGAAAGGCTGTTATCTGAAATGTGTGCACGACCAGATTAAGGAATTCACTTTTTTGCATTAAGACGTGAGTGCTGTCTAGAGCTTTCTTTATTGCTGTGACCACACCCTGGCATGATTACTGCCGGACACGTTGAATCACTTAAATAGAACCTTTCCGGCAATGTGCAGCCAGCTAGAAGAATTTCAAAAAGCAGCACATGATGTCACGTTTTAAAGAAATTCAAATACAGATGTCAAACAAAGTCACTGAAGTCTACCAGTCTGGAAAAGGTTACAAAGCCATTGCTAAGGTTCTGGGACTCCAGCGAACCACAGTGAGAGCCATTATTCACAAATAGAGCAAACTTGGAACAGTTTTGAACCTTCCCAGGAGTAGCTGGTTTACCAAAATTTCACTACTATCGAAGACTCATCCTGAAGATCACAAAAGAACACAGATGAACATCTGAAGAACTGCAGGCCTCACTTGCCACAGTGAGGGTTTGTTCACATGCAGAGTCAAAAACGTCTCAAAATACAGAGCTGTTTTCAAGAGAAAACAGCTCCTGATTTTCAGAAGTTTTTTGTGCCACTTGAGATTTTTATGGCCGTTTTTGGATCTTTTTTCACTAGAGTATATGGAAAACGGCTCCAAAAACGTCCCAAGAAGTGTCCTGCACTTCTTTTTCACGGCCGTTTTTTACGGCCGAAAATAGGCCATATGAACATACCATTAGGGTCAATGTACGCGATTCCACAA
Source organism: Rhinoderma darwinii (assembly GCF_050947455.1). Taxonomy (NCBI): domain Eukaryota; kingdom Metazoa; phylum Chordata; class Amphibia; order Anura; family Rhinodermatidae; genus Rhinoderma; species Rhinoderma darwinii. Next base: position 579,420,085 of record NC_134687.1, on the reverse strand, counting down.
TAAGAAAGTTACAAATGCCATCCATGGGAGAATTGCAAGGCGCAAACCGCTGCTGACCAAAAGGAACACAAAAGGCTCGTCTCGCATTTGCCAAAAATCATCTAGATGACCTCCAAGACTTTCGGATAAGCGTATGTGCACACACAAACTCAAAAACGTCTGAAAATACGGAGCTGTTTTCAAGGGAAAACAGCTCCTGATTTTCAGACTTTTTTAAGACACTCACGTTTTTCGAGGCTTTTTTTACAGACATTTTTGGAGCTGTTTTTCTATAGAGTCTATGAAAAACGATTCCAAAAACGGCTAAAGAAGTGACATGCACTTATTTTTCGCAGCCGTTTTTTAAAACGGCCGCGTAAAAACGCCCCATCGGAACAGAACACCGTTTTTTTCCATTGAAATCAATGACCAGATGTTTGGAGGCGTTCTGCTTCCGATTTTTCAGCCGTTTTTCAGGATGCTTAAGGCCCGAAAAACAGCTGAAAACGCTTCGTATGAACATACCGAAATACTCTATAGACTGATGAGTCAAAGGTGAAACTTTTTGGAAGACATGGGTCTCACTACATCTGGCATATACCACATTCCTCCATAAGAACATCATATCAACAGTCAAACATGGTGGCGGTAGTTTAATAGTCTGTGGCTTCTCTACTTCTGCGGGACCTGGACAACTTGTCATAATTCACTGAACCACGAATTCTGCTCTCTATCAGAAAATCCTGGAGGAGAATGTCCGCCCGTAAGTTTGCGACCTAAACCTCGAGCACAGGTGAATTATCCAGCAGAAAAATTATCCGAAGCACATAAGCAAGTCCACCTATGATTGGCTCAAAAGACACAAAATTAAGGGATTGAAGTGGCCAAATCAACGTCCTTAATTGAATGCCATTGAGATGGTGTGGGAAGACCTTCAACAGGCAGTTCCTGCTTGAAAACCCTCAAATGTAGCTGAATCAAAACAATTGAAAAGAACAGTGGGCCAAAATTCCACCACAGCGACGTAAAAGGCTCATCACCAGTTATCACAAACGCTTGACTGCAGTTGTTACTGCCAAGGGTGGCACAACCAGTTGATAGGGGGGCAATTACTTTTTCACATGGGTGATATATGTTTTGAATAAATCTTTATTCTAAATAAATGGAATGATCATTTAAAAGCAGCATTTTGTGTTTACTCGTGTTCTCTTTATCTTAAACTTAGTTAGATGATCTAAAACATTTAAATGTGACAAATTAGCAAAAATAGAATAAAATGGGTGAGGGGCAAAAACTCTCACAGCCCTGTATATTAGAGGCTTACTTAAAATGGAACTAAACTCAAAATTCTGAATAGACTGGACCTCGGCCTCATGTATCAATCTTTTTGGGAGCAAAAAAAAAAAGATCATATTACTCCTAGCAACCATTCAGAGCTCAGCTTCAGTTTTCCCTCCAGTTTGCACACTGAAAGCTTCACAGGAATTAGTTGCCGTGCGCAGCAAGATCATTTTTTTTCTTCTTTATACACCAGGCCCAATATTTTTATGAACTACTAACATTCTCTTCTCTATGAATCATTTCATTTGACCTCCTTGGGAATAAGTTTTAGATAAATCCTGTTGCACATTCACTGCCCAGAAAGGCGCCTCATAGAGGACAAACTGTTCTTTTGTATTGCACAAATGTACACAATGAGAATGTTTATTACTGATAATGTCATTAATTTTATCTTTTGCGATATTGACATGGGGTAAGGGTTGGAGTTCAAATTCTTAGGAGTTGTCAGGCAAGACTATTGCGTGCTTCCCGATATTAATATTTAGTCCCCACAACATACAGAAATGCCTTTGCACAAGTGTATGTCACTTCCCTTTTGAGGTCCGATTCACGAAAAACGGGAGTGTTTGCAGGTATGCTGTAGAGTGTGGACCGAGTCATGGGTGGTAGGCCAGGGTCGTTGCCTCGAAAAAAGAATGGCACAGAAGGAAATAGCAGATGACCAAGAGGTGAATTGCAAACATACATTTTACCCACAAGGAGTTTTAATTCTTGGCGGTTTCAAATACAGTCAATTAGTTACAATAACTTCAACAGACCTGTCAGCGCTTCTATTTTCATACATACTTGTATTCCCCTTACAATAACAATTTGGGAGCATTTTAGAACACTGCATTTTACTAGTAATCTTCCTGGAAATGAATGAAAATATTGACAACTGGGTGTTACCATTCTCCCTGTCAATAGGGTGTGTCCCTACACAGTCTTGTGTTGTCAGCAATGATTGTATGAGTGTGTAATAACACGCGCCATTGACAAGGGGAATGGTAACATCCAGTTGTCAATGTATTCAGAAAAGAGGAACAGCCCAACACACAGTTCTAAGCCCTTATTCACATGACAGGGTTTCCCGGCCGGGTGACGGCCGTTCATAAATCGGCCGTCACAAGTCTGCATTAGAAACAATAGACCCCTAATGGGGCTATTCACACGACCGATTTTTTGACGGCCCGGGAAACCTGGCTGTCAAAAAATGGGACATGCCCTATTTTCGGCCGTTTACCCCGCCGCCCGGCTCCCATAGAAGTCTATGGGGCCGGGTAATACACGGCCATCACCGGAATGTGTCCCGAGTGATGGCCATGTATTCCGTCGCTCGCGCTCTCTCTCCTCCTCCTCACAGTGCAGAGTGCATGTGAGGAGGAGATGTTTTTTTTTTGCTCCCTGTAGGAGTCGGAATTCCCAATCCCCGGGCGGGGATTGAGGATTCCGCTACAGGAGAAGTGAGTGACTACACTGTCCATATATGGAAACAGCGACGTCACTCACTTCTGAAGCGGAATCCCCGACCCCGTGGCCGGGGATTCCGCTACAGGAGAAGTGAGTGATTACACTGTCCATATATGGACACAGTGACGTCACTCACTTCTGAAGCGGAATTCCCGACCTGTGGCAGGGAATTCCTCTCCAGGAGAAGTGAGTGACTACACTGTCCATATATGGACATTGAAGTCAGTGACTTCTCCTGGAAGGGGGGGGGGGGGATGGGTGCAACCTACAGGGGGCTGTGTGGCATTACCTACAGGGGACTTGGTGGCATTACATACAGGGAGCTGGGTGGCATTACATACAGGGGTTGGGTGGCATTACATACAGGGGGCTGGGTGGCATTACCTGCCGGGGGCTGGGTGGCATTACCTGAATAGGGCTGGGTGGCAGTACCTGCAGAGGGCTGGGTGGCATTACATACAGGGGGCTGGGTGGCATTACCTGCAGGGGGCTGGGTGGCATTACCTTCAGGGGGCTGGGTGGCATTACCTGCAGAGGGCTGGGTGGCATTACCTGCAGAGGGCTGGGTGGCATTACATACAGGGGGCTTGGTGGAATTACCTGCCGGGGCTGGATGGCATTACCTGCAGAGGGCTGGGTGCATTACATGTAGGGGGCTGGGTGGCATTACCTGCTGGGGGCTGGGTGGCATTATCTGCAGAGGGCTGGGTGGCATTACCTGCAGGGGGCTGGGTGGCATTACCTGCCGGGGCTGGGTGGCATTACCTGCAGAGGGCTGGGTGGCATTACCTGCAGAGGGCTGGGTGGCATTACTTACAGGGGGCTTGGTGGCATTACCTGCCGGGGGCTGGGTGGCATTACCTACAGAGGGCTGGGTGGCATTACCTGCAGAGAGCTGGGTGGCATTACCTGCAGGGGGCTGGGTGGCATTACCTGCAGGGGGCTGGGTGGCATTACCTGCAGGGGCTAGGTGGCATTACATGCAGGGGGCTGGGTGGCATTACCTGCAGGGGGCTGGGTGGCATTACCTGCAGCGGGCTGGGTGGCATTACCTATAGGGGGCTGTGTGGCATTACCTACCAGGGGGGCTGTGGCATTATCTACAGAGGGCTGTGTGTGGCAACAAATTTAAATGAAATTCATCCGATCTTAAAATGGACAGGGAAAAAAACCGGATGCAAAACGGGTCAAAATCCGCCATTAAAAACGGCAACACGGCCCGGAACGGAATCGGAACGGATGCAAAACGGATGCAAACCGGCCGGGAAAAACAGCCCAAAACGGCCGTTTTTATCGGCTGACAGTCGGACCCTGTCGTGTGAATGAGGCATAAGGCGGGATTCACACGACCGGGTCGTTCCCGAGCCCGAGTGTCGGCCGGTAAAATCGGCCATTTTGCCCGGCCGGTTTGCATTAAGTTTTGCATCCGTGCCGGACCGGGCAAATCCGCACAGTGACATCAGCGGCAACTCCTGAAGGGGAATCCCCATGTGTTCGGGGATTCCGCTTCAGGAGTTTCCCCTGATGTCACTGCCCAGATATGGACAGAGACATCAAGCGCTCTGTCCAGGAGCGGAATCCCCGAACACACGGGGATTCCGCTCCTTCAAGGAGCTAAAGTGTGGCTAGCACATAGCAGAGCGGGGAGATACCTCCCTGCTCTGCTATAGTGGCGTCGCTACAGTAGTAGCAGCCGCAGCAGCAGCAGCTGCAGCTGCTAGCGGCGCCATCAAAGGTGTCGCCGGGCCAGGGTGCTTTTCAAGCAGGGGAAGGGAGCCAGCGCAGCACTCCCTTCCACCTGCTGTACACCCCGGCCCTGCCACACCGTGTACAGCGATGCCATTCGTCAGAATGGCATCAACTCCTCCTCCTCACATGCACTCTGCGCTGTGAGGAGGAGGAGATAGAGCGCAAGTGCCGGAAAACCCGGCCATCACTCGGGACACATCCCGGTGATGGCCGTGTAATACCCGGCCCCATAGACTTCTATGGGAGCCGGTCGGCCGGGCGAAGATAGAGCATGTCCTATTTTTTGACGGACGGTTTTCCCGGCCGTCAAAAAATCGGTCGTGTGAATAGCCCCATTAGGGGTCTATTATTCCTAATGCAGCCGGGTGCCGGCCGATTTATGAACGGCCGGCACCCGGCCGGGAAACCCTGCCGTATGAATGAGGCCTAAGAAAAGATATTCAAGAATTGTTTTTTTTTATATGGAATACAAGTATTTACTAAAACACATACATCTCAGGACAGTAGACAGGTCCTAAAGGTGACTCCTTCCTTCTAATCCTATACAACCCTTTTTAAAAAAATACAAGAAACTTCAGGAAGCTCCTATACCATATTTTTGCATCTGTTTTGCAACCATAGTTTTAGGGTGTCAATTGAGCCGAATGACAGATCACATCAGATCAAGGTATTGTTTCTTACAAAAATTTTTGAAAGAGACAACAGCTCAAATAAATTAGGCTGCAAGAAAAAGATGAAAACTGTACAGCTCCAATATATTACACAATTGCAAACAGTAGCACCAGCACAACAATCGTCTTCCTAAAAATAACACTACAAAAGTGTCCAAATATACCAAAGTGCTCAAATAATGACCATCCTAAGGAGGGTGGTGGAGGCTCCTAGATGTGGAAACCTAGGGGCATTTGTCCCTTTTACCCTCACTGTAATCCAACCATACCTACAATTTGGATTTTTGTCACACATACATGTTCCCTTGTGACTTTTATACCCACTGGCAGCAGAACATTCAAGAGCTGGCACAATCATACATTACTACTCAAAAAGAATTTCACTGTAACCTTACACTGGGAATAAAATATGATCTGTACATAATGTGCCCGGGTGGTATTCGTAGGGTTAAGTGAGGAAGAGGATAGTTATTATGCATCATTAATTGGAATGAAGAATAAAACGTCAACAAGTGCAAAGGTCAAGGATTTTAATAGGCCAGAAGGGAAGAGGGAACATGTATTGCAAGATTAATCCTAATTGGCATCGCCTACAGAACCATTTTGGTAGAATAAAGTGACATCAACATGAACTGGGGAGCCATAGACTATCTGAACTTACCTTCTCACGGACACAACAAATACATTTTTTTTTGGGGAGATTTCCGTGGTAATTAAAATATGATACATTTCTAGTTGTAAATGACCCCATTTGATACCGTAGTTATGCACAGCAGCTGTTTATATGAACTGTAGTACTTCATCAGAGACTGCAGGTGGCACTGTTGCAATTTGTAGCTACAAAATTCTTAACATCCCACCCTTACAGAATTTACCAGAACCCCTTTATAATAAATAGTAGCACAAGATGATTTTTTTTATTTATCACTACGCAATAGAGAGTAACTTAGAAGCTTTTTTTGTGGGACACCTGACGTGGAGGGTACGCATAAAAGGCCTGTGAAATGTGCAATGCTTCCCCAGAGGGTCTGCAAACCTGCTATTTATGATAAACATTTTATTCTACGAGCTGTCCGCAGGCCACTGTATCTGTGCTCACATTCATGGCAATGAATGATACTTGTGTAATATATTTGATAGCCGCTTTTAAGTAACCTGTGGGAATCTGTTAACATTCTAGCTGAGAGGGTCAATATTATTTTAATGTCTTACTCAGAAGCTGTGTGATCTTAAGATGTTTGTGTTGTAGATACCGGGAATAATGACATGCGTTTTATTTATATACATAGGGGAGACTACAGTAGAGTGTTTACGAGAGTTATATAAAAATCACCCCACAATATGGCCTACAATATTATCATAGTTGATGTCTGAATTAGCATCAGAGATTTCCATCCAGAAAAAATTCCCTGTGGATCAATTCAGCTATATAAGCAAAGCGCAATGATATCTGGGAAAAATTGAAGTGGGCTGCTTCTGGATAGTCAGTTAGCAGTTAGATATACTTTGCCAGAGTGTATCTAAGTACTAATTTAGGACAGTTCTGATATTCTATTTAGGCTAGGCTAACAATGCCGCGAGAAGCTCATTTCGGAGCCTCCGAAAGCAGTTCTGTCAGATTTGACAGGAAGAATAGTAAAGCATGAAGCTATTCTTCCTGTTAAAACAATGCACACCATGAAAGAACCCAACAGATCCGATTCTAAGTCAATGGTTTCCTTCAGCGCTATTGGTATCCATTGTAAAACTGATCCGGAAATGTGTCATGGTTTCCCTTATAAAATAAAACTATAATACAAGTCGAACAGAGCGTAAAGGGGTTTCCCAACCTCCAATAGATCCGGGTCCCACCACTGGGACCTGCACCTATGTCTAGAACGAGGCCCCCTGAACTCCATTCTACCTTGATCGGCTCTCATTGCTTTCCAGGTGGTCAAGAGTTACCTAAACAGCCGAGCTCGCTGAGCTACACTGTTTCCATAACTCTCATAGAAGTAAATGGGAGTTATTGAAACAGCATAGCATGGTGAGCTACACTGTTTCCAGAACTCTGGAGGTACGGAAACACTGTATCTAGCAGTGCTACGCTGTCTCTATAACTCCCATTCACTTATATTGGCGTTATGGAAACTCCCATTCACTTCCATGGGAGTTATGGAAACAGCATAGTTCAGCTGTTTCCGTAACTCCCGACCACCTCATCAGGAAGTGACCGGGAAGCAGCTGGAGCCGAGCATGGTAGAACTGGGTTCAGGGGGCCCCGTTTTAGAAGTAGGTGCGGTCCCAGAGAATGGAAAACCCCTTTAAGGAAGGATTTGTCCAAAAAGGGTTTGCAAACATACATGCTGTTGTTACAGTGATGTCCAGTGGCATAATGATCGCGGTTGCAAGGGGTTGCCTGGTATCAGGAGCTTCTATGCGCCACAGCAAAGACCTTGTGAAGAAGCCAGGTGCAAGCGGGCCCGAAGAGAAGCCAGGGGCGGTGAGTAAATATATGTGTATATATATACATATATATATACTACGTATCAGACATACAGAAATCTACATGCCATTAACACTGTGAAACTCATAGACAGTCTACATTCCTCATTGTCCCCTATCTCTTCCCTCTCCTGTCCCAATCTGGCTGCCAAACTTTATAATAACACTCTCAAAAATGCATTGGATGAAGCAGCCCCCACTACACTCCGAACCACCCGACAAAGACGACGACAACCCTGGCACACGCCTCAATCCTGCTTTCTTCACCGGTGCTTGAGATGTGCTGAACGACTGTGGAGAAAATCGCATTTGGATGCAGATTTCCTCCATTACAAATTTATGCTCAAAACTTACAACTCTGCCCTTCACCGCGCCAAACAAGTCTACTTCACTTCTCTCATCTCCACACTATCTAATAATCCAAAACGCCTCTTTGATACTTTTCACTCCCTCCTTAGTCCTAAAGTGCAGACGCCAATCACAGATCTCAGTGCTGAAGACCTGGCCAATTATTTTAAAGTTAAAATTGACAACATCCGGCATGATATTATCTCCCAGTCCCCTAGTAACATCGATCCCCTTCCCCCCCGCACTCCCTCTTCTTCACTCTCAGCATTTGACCCAATAACTGAAGAAGAAGTCTCGAGGCTCCTCTCTTCTTCTCGTCCTACTACCTGCCCTAGTGATCCTGTCCCCTCACACCTCCTCCAGTCCCTCTCCCCAGCTGTCACTAGTCACCTCACTAAAATATTTAACCTCTCTCTTTCCTCTGGTATCTTTCCCTCCGCTTTTAAACATGCCATTATAAACCCATTATTGAAAAAACCAACACTTGACCCATCCAGCGCTGCCAACTACCGACCAGTCTCTAATCTGCCCTTCATCTCCAAACTCCTGGAACGCTTGGTCTACTCTCGCCTTATCCGCTATCTCTCTGCTAACTCCATTCTTGACCCCTTACAATCTGGTTTCCGCACTCTACACTCCACAGAAACTGCCCTTACTAAAGTCTCAAATGATCTCTTGGCGGCTAAATCGGACGGTAAATCCTCTCTCCTGATTCTTTTGGATCTCTCTGCAGCCTTTGACACTGTAGACCACAAACTCCTACTTAACATGCTCCACTCTATTGGCCTCAAGGACGCGGCTCTCTCTTGGTTTTCCTCCTATCTCTCTGACCGCTCATTCAGTGTGTCATTTGCTGGTTCCACCTCTTCTCCTCTTCCCCTTGATATCGGGGTTCCTCAGGGATCAGTCCTAGGTCCACTCCTCTTTTCTCTCTACACAGCTCCTATTGGACAAACCATCAGCAGATTTGGCTTCCAGTACCATCTCTACGCTGATGACACCCAATTATATACCTCTTCCCGTGACATCACCCCTGCTCTAATACAGAACACCAGTGATTGTCTGTCCGCTGTCTCTAACATCATGTCCTCTCTCTATCTGAAACTGAATCTTTCTAAAACTGAGCTCCTTGTGTTCCCACCATCTACTAACCTCCCTAAACCTGATGTCTCCATCTCTGTGTGTGGCACTATCATAACTTCTAAGCAGCACGCCCGCTGTCTCGGGGTTATTTTTGACTCAGATCTTTCCTTTACTCCTCACATACAATCACTTTCACGCTCCTGTCATTTTCACCTCAAAAACATCTCCAGAATCCGCTCTTTTCTTACGGAGGAAACTGCCAAAACTCTCATTGTTGCTCTGATTCACTCTCGTCTTGACTACTGTAACTCATTACTAGTCGGTCTTCCCCTCACTAAACTCTCCCCTCTCCAATCTATCCTCAATGCAGCAGCCAGGCTCATCTTTATGACCAACCGCTACACCAACGCCTCTAATCTGTGCCAGTCACTGCACTGGTTGCCCATCCCCTTCCGAATAAAATTCAAACTTATTACTCTCACCCACAAAGCTCTCCACAGTGCTGCACCTCCTTACATCTCCTCCCTCATCTCTGTCTACCACCCTACTCGGGCTCTACGTTCTGCCAACGACCTTAGATTAAAATCCTCCATAATCCGAACCTCCCACTACCGTCTCCAGGATTTCTCTCGTGCTGCACCCGTCCTCTGGAATGTGCTACCCCAGACAATCAGATTAATTCCCAATATCCACAGTTTTAAACGTGCCCTGAAAACACATCTATTTAGACAGGCCTATAACATTCCCTAATCTGACTCCTTTCCATGGCCCTCCATTTAGATTAGTCATCAGAATAAGATTCCCTCACACTCCTTCTCTTCATGTCCGTCATACACGGATAGTGGCTGGTGACCGGCTCATGCAGCTTTATGTTACCACCGCATGTGTATAAAAATGGCCGGACTATTGTGCAGAACAAACACTGTTACACTTTGTGTCTCCCTTATGTCCTCATAGATTGTAAGCTCTTGCGAGCAGGGTCCTCACTCCCCAGGTTTGAATTGTAAATGAACTTTGTCACTATGTAATGTCTGATATTGTTTGTTTCATGTTCCCTCTAAATTGTAAAGTGCTGCGTAATATGTTGGCGCTATATAAATAAAGATTATTATTATTATTATTATTATATATATATATATATATATATATATATATATATATATATATATATATATATATATATATATATATATATATATTGTGCTAATGTCAGAAGTAGCACCACCACCAGCTATGTACAGAAGATGCACAGACTCTACAAACGCCACTTTTAATGGAAACTATTTAGAAGTTCGCTAATTTTTGCATTTAGGGAGCAAATACATAAGAGAAAAATTCAGTGCAAAGGTGTACACAGCCGTTAAGTCAGCAGGAAATGCTGGAAGATTTCAAATCTAAAGCCTAAAGCCTTCAAATAAATATATTGTATAGAGTCTTATATTATTATTAATAATAATAATAATAATAATTGTATATCTGAGCATCTTTCCGTATAATGTTAATATCAGAATTGTGGAACAGTTGTGATAATGATAATATTAGTGCTGTTTATTGTAGCCCACATTTTGTGAATGGATAACTTGCAATGGTGGTCACATTGTACAGACGGCATCATGGCAGCTTCTTTGAGTACTTCATAGGCAGAATACAAGCTGCTATCATCAGAGCCTGTATTCTGCTGTGATAAATTTGCGTCCGTTTTCAAATTTGCTTCCTCGATTCTTAGGGTAAGGCCACACGGAGCGGCTCTGACACGGTCGCAACTCGGTGAAAAACCGCGCCGGCACCATGTTCGGTGAGGCTGTCAAACAGACTGTTAGTGGCCGCATGTTAACGCGGGTAAACCGTCCCTTTATCTGCAAAATCATGCGGCCATGAATTAATACACCCTTTATGACCGCACGATTTTGCAAATTGCAACAACTTACCCCCTATTCATTCTCTATGGCAGCGCCGGAAAAAGCCGAACACTGCACTCGGCTATCTCTGGCGCTCCCATAGAGAATGAATGGAGAGGCAGTGCGCATGCGCATGTAACTGGAATACTCCTTAACGAGTTATTTGACAGCCGCGCCTACATAGTACCAACACGGTTGCTGGCCGCGTTGCGACCATGTCAGGGCCGTTCCATGTGGCCTTACCCTTAGGGTATGTTCACACGTCTTAACAAATGACGTCTGAAGTTTTCAGGCAAAAACAGCTCCTGAATTTCAGACGTTTTTGCAAGTACTCACATTTTTCGCGGCGTCCATTACAGATGTAATTGGAGCTGTTTTTCAATGGAGTCAATGAAAAACGGTTCCAAAAACATCCAAAGAAGTGACATGCACTTCTTTGACGCGGGTGTCTTTTTACGCGCCGTCTTTTGACAGCGACACGTAAAATTACACCTCGTCTAAACAGAACATCGTAAAACCCATTGCAAGAAATGGACAGATGTTTGCAGACGTAATGGAGCTGTCTTTTAAGGCGTAATTCGAAGCGTAAAACGCCCGAATTACGTCTGAAAACAGGCCGTGTGAACATACCCTCATCATTACACAGGCTGGATAAGGCTAAGTAGTTCGTAGTGTATATTAGTGGATGTAGCTCCAAATCAGAATTTCACTTTTATCGTATCATGCATGAGAAAAATTTTATTTTTATAATTGGTATTGAAACATATTCATCATAAACCTTGCATAGATAGATAGATAGATAGATAGATAGATAGATAGATACATGGCCGGCCTTAGATATGTTCGACCAGTGCGGGCGCACAGGGCGCCAGCCACCACACTGCAAGAGGGGCGCCAGCGGGTGTGTGTATCCCCACGCCGTTGCAACTACCAGCGGGTCAGGTGCCACTTGCTAACTGCACCCAGGGCCGGCCTTAGGCAGTCGCCTTTCTGCCCGGGCGCTTCTTCACTTAGTGGCCGTCGCTACCGCTGTAGCAGCCATAGCAGCTGCTAGCGGCGACACCGGGCATGAGGGCGGTGGCGCCGCTAGCAGCCGCTGCGGCTGCTATAGCGGTAGCGACGGCACTATAGCAGAGCAGGGAGGTATCTCCCTGCTCTGCTATCTACTAGCGCCACTGTAGCTCCCTGAAGGAGCGGAATCCCCATGTGGCCAGGGATTCCGCTCCTGGAGCGCTGCTTGATGTCTCTGTCCATATATGGACAGTGATATCAGGGGAAACTCCTGAAGCGGAATCCCTGGTCACAGTGTTGCAGACTCTATGACCGGAGATTCCACTCCAGGAGAAGCCAATGACGTCATGGACACAGACGACATGAGCTTCTCCTAGAGTGGAATCGACAGTCACAGCGTCGGCAACGCTGTGGACGGGGATTCCGCTTCAGGAGTTTCCCCTGATGTCACTGTCCATATATGGACAGAGACATCAAGGAGCGCTCAAGGTGCGGAATCCCCGGCCACACGGGGATTCCGCTCCTTCAGGGAGCAACAGTGGCGCTATCTATACTGGAAGGGGGGGGGGGTTGCTATCTACAAGGGGGCTGTGTGGCACTACCTACAAAAAAGTACAACTGTGCAGGAACGCACAAAATACCCAGCTTTCTCGGTTATCAAATAAATGTGTGTAAATAAACTAAGATATAACTTTTATTTAATCTAGCTAAAAGGATTAATCCTTTAGCTAGACTAAATAAAAGTTATTTCTTAATTTATTTCCACACATTTATTTGATAGCTGGGAAAGCTGGGTATTTTGTGTGCTCCTGCACAGTTGTCCTTTTTTGAATGTCTATTGCCCGCCAGCTATCAGGGTCATTTCGTAGTCCTTGCACTACCTACAATGGGGCTGTGGGCAGTGTGGCACTACCTACCAGGGTGCTGTGGGCTGTGTGGCACTACCAACCAGGGGGCTGTGTGGCACTACCAACCAGGGGGCTGTGGGCTGTGTGGCACTACCAACCAGGGGGCTGTGGGGCACTACCAACCAGGGGGCTGTGTGGCACTCCCTACCGGGGGGCTGTGGGCTGTGCGGCACTCCCTGCCAGGGGGCTGTGAGGCACTCCATAGTAGGGGGATGTGCGGCACCCTGTACCAGGAGGCTGTGTGGCACTCCCTACAGGGGGCTGTGTGGCGCACTCTACAGGGGGCTGTGTGCCGCTTTTTACAGGGGGCTGTGTGGCGCTCTTTACAGGGGGCTGTGTGGCGCTATCTACAAGGAGGCTGTGTGGCGCTATCTACAAGGGGGCTGTGTGGCGCTATCTACAAGGGGGCTGTGTGGCGCTACCTACAAGGAGGCTGTCTGCCGCTACCTACAAGGGGGCTGTCTGCCGCTACCTACAAGGGGTCTGTGTGGTGCTACCTACAAGGGGCTGTTTGGTGCTACCCACAAGGGGGCTGTGTGGCGCTACCTACAAGGGGCTGTATGGCGCTACCTACAAGGGGCTACAGGGGGAATCTGTGAGTGGTGAGCTTATGGTCATTTTACTGTGAGTGGGGGGCTGATGGTCATTTTACTGTGAGTGGGGGCCTGATGGTCTTCAAGTGGTTTCCACCTCTGACCTCCTATTGAAATTAATAGGAGGCAGAAAATACCTGTGGCGCTCATTTGGAGCTTTTTTTCCTGCGTCTTTTGCATTCGCTTCACCAGCTTAAGAAAAAACACAAAAAAAAGGTCACACAATGCTGTCAATTGCTGAAGGAATTTTGAGGCAGATTTTTTTTGCCTTACAAAAAACGTGTATGAACATACCCTACGAGTGTAGTGATTGTTCTTAGCCGTTTTCTGTCTTTCTCAAAACAATTTTTGGTAGGGGGGCCTTGAGGAAATGTTATTTTTCCAGTTCTGCCTCGAGTCCGAAAAGGTTGGGAAACTCTGTACTAGGCTACAGGATCCCGTCATGGAGCAGCACAGTTCGTCATGGGAACGGGGCCTAGGTGAGTACAATTTTTGTTTTTGTTTGGGGGCACAAGGGGGAGGTGGGGGACTGTATGGCACTGTCTACAAGGGGGAGGTGGGGGGCTGTATGGCACGATCTACAAAAAGGTGGTGGGGGATTATAGCACTGTCTACAGGGAGGCTGTATGGCAAAATCTACAGGGGTGCACTATACTGTGTGGGGGCCACTAAGCGGACATTATACTGTGTAGGGGTACTACAGGTGGCATAATACTGTGGGCACAATTAGAGGACAAAATACTGTGTCCTTGAAGGGGTTGTAATATATTATATTATTAAATATTATTATTATTATACTGTATGGGGGCACTAAAGGGGCATTATAATTTTTTTATGGGGCATTTTTTTTAATAATGGTGCACCGAAAGATCATTTCGCACAGGGCGCCATCTATCCTAGGGCCGGCCCTAGATAGATAGATAGATAGATAGATAGATAGGTGATTTTAATTAGTTTAAGGCTGGTTCCTACCATCCCCAAGTATATGTAGGCGTACTCCCAGTTCTGGGAGTATGTGCAGCGTAGGTTCCCACCTCATAGAGGTCGCCTTGTCGTGGCAGTTGGGCCCACACAATTTGATCAAAATGTGCACTAAGAACCTTCCTATTGTAAGTAGATTTGTCAGTAATGTGTATTTATTTATATTTAGCAGCTTAGGTGGCATTAGTGTTCGCAGTGTGCTGTCACCATTTTCTTGTGTGCTGTATATTTGCAGTCACAGGCGTTCTTGCACCTGTATACACATTTTCTTTCATTTTGTTGGAATGTGCTGTTCAAACTTTTGTGCCATTTTCTTGTGTGCTAGATAGGTAGATAGATAGATAGGTAGATAGATGGATAGATAGATAGATAGATAGATAGATAGATAGATAGATAGATAGATAGATAGATAGATAGATAGATAGATAGATAGATAGATAGATAGATAGATAGATAGATAGATAGATAGATAGATAGATAGATAGATAGATAGATGAGTAATTTTTTTAATGTATCTAGAATTCTGTTGGCTGCCAAATAGGGTCTGTCAGCCCTTTGCTGACAGCTACTCCTTTAAAGGGGTTTTCTCATGAAGAGAACCCCCTGCCCATATGACATATTAGGGCCCTCCATACAGGTCCACCTCTATAAGCATGATCGGAGAGCCACTCTGGCAGACTCGGCTCGTCCATGCATTGCATGGACAGCCATTCATTTGTGTGGCCAGCAGGTAATGCTACATTTTCTCTACAACGGCTGCTGGAGGGGAAACGTCTGGCCAGACTCAGCTTGCCCCGGCCATAATAACTGTTAGAGAAGCCGCACCAACTTTAAGTCAAAAAGAGGGGTTTTGTTTTTTTACGAGACAATCCCTTTAACAGCTTCCTATAATACAATGCAATTTGCTGCACTAACTTCTGGGAAATTTTGTTGTTTTTTTCTTCTTTTTTCTTTTTCTATATAAGACTCTACATATCACCACAAAGGGTCAGAGCAGAACATGCTCTGTATAAACAATAAACTACTAGTTCAGTAAGGGACTAGAGGGAAATTTGAGGTCAGGCAGCAGATTTTTGGATGCATGACATTATAAGGTAGTATACGTAACATGTGAAATTATGTTGACAAGTCAAGCTGCAAGCTACAAAACTAGTGCCCATTTATTTCCGAAGGAGACATATAAGAGAAAATTTGGATCAACAAGAAAGATGGTACCATATATCAGGGGGTGGCAAGAAGGAACAATCCCTATTGTCCCTCTTTGGGGATGGTATTGTGAACCTGAACTAGGAGAGGGGCCCCATTCTAAGTTTTGCGTGGTCACCAAATCCTCCTGTGCACTCATTTTGCATTCTTCTTTTTGAAGCATCCGATTTTTTCAAGTAGAAGAACAGTTTATCTGTAATTGATAAGCCATGTAAAAATGTACAACATCAAATTGTTAACCCCTACAAGACATCTGATATACTATTATGTCACGGTAAACGGGTCTTTAACGCAAACTGTTAAAATAGTATATCAGAGTGATGGCGACTTGCAGGTGCCAGCTGAATTATACAGCCGACACCCAGCTCTAATGGCCGGGAATGGACAAAACTCTGACCCAGTCATTCAAACCCTTAGATGCCGCGGTCAACGCTGACCGTGACATCTGAGTGGTTAGATAGAGGGAGGGGCTCCCTCTGTTACCCCATCGGCGCCCCCGTGACAAGTTCATGGGGTGTCGATGGGTTGCTATGGCACACGAGGGCCT
The DNA here is from genome assembly GCF_050947455.1 of Rhinoderma darwinii. Classification (NCBI taxonomy): domain Eukaryota; kingdom Metazoa; phylum Chordata; class Amphibia; order Anura; family Rhinodermatidae; genus Rhinoderma; species Rhinoderma darwinii. The sequence goes on along the minus strand of NC_134687.1, from coordinate 579,403,837 downwards.
AACAATGGCCCCAAGATCTGCCCTCTTTGTACAGCAGAGGCAGAAACTAATAGGCATAATTCACTGCAATACACTAAAAAAAAGTTCAATATAAGTAAAAAACCCCTGAAAAAACCCAAAACAAAAACATACATAATTAGTATTGCCACATCCGTAACTACCTGTGCGATAAAATCAACATGTAATTTATCCCACATGGTGAACACCGCAAAAACTAAAACTAGAATTTTTGTTTTTATTTTAATCCTGCCTGCCATAAAATAGAAAAAAAGAGATTAAAATGGTACCAATGAAAACTACAAGTTGTCCCGCAAAAAACAAGCCCTCACACAGCTCTGTCGACTAAAAAAAACTTAAATGTTATGGCTCTTTGAATGAAGCAAATAATTTTCGTAAAAAGTCCTAAAGTAGAAAAACATAAAAAATAATATAAATTTGTTATCGCCATAATCGTAACGACCTGCAGCATAAGGGCAAAGCCACACGTGGCGGAATTGCTCTTGAATTCCGCTGCGGACACTCTGCAGCGTTAATACGCAGCGGAGCCGTTTCTCCATTGCCTTCCACTTCTTTTTAGTAGGCTTCGTTTAGACGAGGCTGAAAATTCCGCTGCGGAGCATAGGCTGCGGTGCGGAATTTGGTGTCCGCAGCATACAATGGATGTTGCGGATTAGTGGCGGACTGGTTGCGGACTCATGGCGGAATTTCTCCATTGACTTCAATGGAGATTCTAATTTCCGCAATGAAGTCCGCAGCTGTCATGCACATGTTATGTGTGCTGCGGATGCGTCTTGCTTTTTTGAGATGACATTTCTTCATTCTGGCTGGACCTATGTATTTCTAGGTCTACAGCCAGACTGAGGAAGTCAATGGGGTTCCCGTAATTACGGGAGCGTTGCTAGGAGACGTCAGTAAATAGTCACTGTCCAGGGTGCTGAAAGAGTTAAGCGATCGGCAGTAACTGTTTCTGCACCCTGGACAGTGACTACCGATCCCAATATACAGCAACCTGTAAAAAAAATAGAAGTTCATACTTACCGAGAACTCCCTGCTTCTGTCTCCAGTCCGGCTTCCCAGGATGACGTTTCAGTCTAAGTGACGGCTGCAGCCAATCACAGGCTGCAGCGGTCACATGGACTGCCGCGTCATCCAGGGAGGTCGGGCTGGATGCCGAAAGAGGGACGCGTCACCAAGACAACGGCCGGTAAGTATGAAATTCGTTTACTTTCACTAGGGAAAGTGCTGGCCCTTCTCTCTATCCTGCACTGATAGAGAGTAGGGAAGCACTTTTACTGCAGTCCGCAGCAGCTAGTCCGCATCAATTTACTGCACATTTTGGGCATATCCGCCGCAGAATCTGCAACGCAGATTCTGTGCGGCATTGATGCGGACAGTTGCGGAGGAAATCCGCCACGTGTGGGCATGCCCTAAGTTTATCATGTCATTTATCCTGCACAGTGAACTCTGTAAAAAAAACAAATGCGGAATTAGGGTATGTTCACACGCAGTAGCAAAATACGTCTAAAAATACGGAGCTGTTTTCAGGTGAAAACAGCTCCTGATTTTCAGACGTTTTTGTAGCAACACGCGTTTTTCGCTGCGTTTTTCGCGGCCGTTTTTGGAGCTGTTTTTCAACGGAGTCAATGAAAAACGCCTCCAAAAACATCCCAAGAAGTGCCCTGCACTTCTTTTGACGAGCAGTCATTTTACGCGCCGTATTTTGACAGCGACGCGTAAAATAAAGGCTCGTGGGAACAGAACATTGTAAATCCCATTGCAAGCAATGGGCAGATGTTTGTAGGTGTAAAGGGGCCGTTTTTTTCAGGCGTAAATCGAGGCGTAAAACGCCAGAATTATGTCTGAAACCACTGCGTGTGAACATACGCTCAGTGTTTTTTTCCATCCCCCCCAAAAAAACTGTTTCAATTCATTATACATACCAAATATTGTGCCCATATAATATACAACTTATCCCGCAAAAAAAAAATTCCTAATATAACTACGTCAATGCAAAAATAAAAAAGTTAAAACTCTCAGAAGCTGGGAATGAAAAAACTGCTACATCAGAAAGGCCAAAACTGGCTGCGACATGAAGGGGGTATAATTGTTATGCCACGCCTTTCTGAGTATAATATATTTTATTTATAACTATCCTAGTCACAATAATAGCAGATTTCTAATATAATGACTGTTCCTCTCTTTCCAGCACTGCAGTAAATACAGTGTCTGGATATAGAGATGACTTGTATACATTGTAGAATTCATTTGTTAGTATTTTATATTTCCAGATATCACTCCACAAAACCTCACTCATTCTAAGTACTTGGCGGTGGTAATGATGTACAACGTGTTGACAGATGAAGATGGATGGAGCTTGGCATCTGCTCTGCACTCTGTGACCATACCACCCAGGTGGCTAACACAAGGATGTATTTTGCAGTGGAAAAATAGGTCCGTCCCAAGAGCAATAAATATTGGAGAAAAATGGAAAGGACAAACATGTAAGTTTAAAGGAATGAAATATGAGGAACACAAATAACGCACACGGATATGGATGAGTAAGCGGGCCACATTATCTGTACCATCTCCTGAAGTTGAGTGTCTACTGCTTCATAGACCTCAAGAGTGAGTGTTACTTTTATCAATGGATGTGTAGGAAAACCCCAAATAACTACCTCTTCGAGAAGACTACCCGTAATCTAGACCAGATTTTTCTGAAACACATTTTCAATTTGCTTCTTTCTTATGTGTATTGACCCTCTTCTTTTAAAGGGTGGTCATCTCAAAGAGGTTTCCCTATAATTTACTTTAAATCTTCTAGCAATTATCAATCTTTTGGTAATTGAAAGACCTTGCAGATTTCCAGTCTGGGTCAGTAGATTCATAGCTTTTGAAGTAAAATTCTAGGCAAAATTAGAATTTTTAATCTCCTCGCCCCACAACGCCCCCAATGTTTGACATACCTCATCACTACCAATTCTAAATCCCCTCTCATTTTCCAGAAGGCAACAACTGAAGACTCCACCTGGCATGACTCACCACTGAGTGGCATTGTAATCAGCTGCCCAGGAGTCTGTAAAGAGAATAACTCTTTCTGGTTACTTTCAGCACATAGTGTACGAGGCAAGTGAAACTTTGGGGAAAGAGGGAATGTGGGGGACATGTTTTTGCCCTGAGTTTTATCTTAAAGGGAATGTATAGGTAATTTTTGACACTACATTCCCATTAAGAATGATCCCTGTTGGATATATGTTATCAACTGCACTGGTTTTCACTCAGAAATAGAAGAAAAATAAATCAAGGACCTCTTTTTCCTGGTAATTTTTTTATTTTGAGGCGGAAATGCTCTTAAATATGACATTGCTTGGCTTTTAGGCCCATAAAACACTAGAACATAACTATACATCATGAATAGGCTTGCATTAAGCCACCATGATGTACAGTTAAGTCACAGTGATCTCGCAGGCACAAAGCTGTGTTTGAGCGATCACCTCGGGAGTCTGGCGTCAACTGACAACCGGGATCTTGCTGCAATAACCAATGTCGGATGGTCGTTTAACCCCTCAAATACTGAGGTTAATAGCGACCGCGGCAGTTAAGTGGTTTGACAAAGAAATGGGTAGCCATGTCAGCCTGGGGTCTAACAAAGCCCCCAGGCCTACCATGTCTATATGTCTATTAGGTCGTGCCTCTGTATACCAAAGCATTCTAAAAGCGATCAGCTGCGTAGCCCTTTAGTGGAACTAAATATTGTTTTGCAGAAAAAGAAAGTTTATTATAAAAAATAAAAAAAGATGGCCTAGCCCATGCAGTTCCTCACACTCCTCTTCGCAGTGTCCCTTGGAATGCCCTGCTTCACCCTTGTCTTCCGACATCACCCAAGCTGAATATCGACTACTTATGCTTATCTTCCTACCAGCTAAGCAAACGATATCCCATGCCTGGAAGAAACCCTATATTCCATACTCTGAATTTCCTAATGAACAACTCGCCAGCATTCTTTCCGATATCCACTCGAAATGTATCAACATCTGAGGCCCGTGGATCTCCCATGCTCATTCCCATCTATCGCCTACTAGTCTCTCCTTTGGATAGTTCAAAGGATTTCTCATAGATGTCTTCCCCTATCACTTTCCTTCTCCCTATTCCCTTTTTTTTTTCTTCTCTCTCCTTTTTATCTTTCCTCTCTTCTTCCTCTCTGAGGTTTCGTTCACATCTACATCGGGACTCCGTTCGTGGGTTCCGTCTGAGCTTTCTGTCAGGCGAACCCATAGGTTTCCGTTTGCATTACCATTGATTTCAATGGTGACAGATCCGATGAAAATGGTTTCCGTTTGTCACCATTGTGTAAGGCCCCATGCACACAAACGTATTTTTGCGGCCGCAATTCACCCGCAAATCTGCGGGTGAATTGCGGCCCCATTCATTTCAATGGAAGCATGCACACAACCGTGGTTTCCACCGTGCATGGCCCAGGAGCCTGGACCGCAAAAAGAATGGACATGTCTTATTACGGCTGTGTTTTGCGGTGTAGGCTCATAGAAATTAATGCACGCGGCCATGTGCATGGCCCGCAGGTGACACTCCGCGGCCGCCCAACCCGAAAATCACAGTCGTGCACATGGCTACGGTCGTGTGCATGAGGCCTAAGGGTTCCGTCGTTTTGATGGAATGAATAGTGCAGTAGACTACGGTATTGCTTCCGTCAAAACAATGGAACAAACTGAAACAATTTGCACGGGATCCGTCACCATTGAGATCAATAGTGATGCAAACGGAAACCTATGGTTTCCGTTTGTTTCAGTTTGGATTTCGTTCATGGGTTCCCCTGACAGAAAGCTCCAACGGAACCCACGAACGGAGTCCCGACGCAGATGTGAACGAAGTGTTACCTGACACTTTCTTCTCATTCTCCTACTTCTTTAGTGCACTTTTGTTAGTGCAATTTGTTTTATTACTCTGATGTTACAGTTGGAATGGCGCATGCGCTATTCTGGCCGTAGTAGATGTTTGATTAATGTTGCCCTTAATCAATAAGTCCCACGTTCATCAAAAACTACATCTCGTAATGAAAAAACTAGCCCACATACGGTTTCATCGACAGAAAAATAAGAAAGTTATGGCTTTTGAATGCAATGATGCAAAAACAAATTACGTAATAATAATAATAATAATAATAATACATAATAAGGCCTTATTCAGACAAGCGTTACCATTAGGCGTCTGCAAAAAAACAGAGTGTATTTCATGCATTTCAGTCGGGTGTGGTATCAGTGTTCCTGTTTTTTTTTTCTAGCATTTCTTTAGCAACTGGTACGTAAAAAACACGGACAGAACAAAGATGTCGTCCGTGTGCTGTCCATGTTTTTCATGCATCTATTTACTTCAATGGGCGACGTGGTCTGCAAAACCAGACTAAAATAGGACATGCAGTGAGTTTCACGCAACGGACACACGCTACATGAAAAAACACGACATGTGAATAGCCCCATTGAATGACAGCACACGGACGTGAAATACGCTAGTCTAAATAAGTCCTTAATCTATACATATTTGGTAATGTTTTCGTTTACTTTTAGGTTTGTGCAAATAATATGTTTACACAGAATGTTAAATAACAGTGGGCAGTGTGTAAATGGTTCATTGAGATCAACAAAGGTGCCTTCATTATCCTCTAGGGGCAGTGTTGCATATTGTTTCCATTGGAGAGAACATGACCCTATAGAATATCAAAAATATCTTGAACCATAAGAATATAGAAAAATTAGCGATTATGTAATAAATTCTGCTAAACTAACAATGAACTGGACACTGATTCTTCTCTGTCCTAGCACAGCTGCTACCGGCTTCTTGCTACACGTGAGGATTGTCGTTCATGGTGACATCATCACAGTGGTGTGTGGTCAGTGCTGATGACATCTCAGCCTGTGTAGGATTAAGCATGCTGTAGTAGGGATCTGTTGGCAGAGGCTAAACTGGAATAGAGAGGAATCCATAAAATGAGTATATTGAACATTTTTGTTAAAAGGCACAAAAAAAGACCCACATTAATAGAGTATATATTATGAGGTTAGAGTACATTACTAGAAAAAGTCACAAGAAATTCACATTATGTAATTCTAGCCACCTGACCCTCTTTGCCAGTCATATTATGGCAGAAGTGGCAGTCTAGTCCAGGCCTTTCCTGTATATTTTTGTAGCAAAAAATTTACTAATTTTAGAATCAATGCTGTTTTTTTTTATTGTTATAGAGAATCACAGCCTTTACTGTTCTTTATTATGTGAAGAATCAAGGTCTGATCCAAAATATGTCAACATATATTAAGAAAAATACATTCCGTGAATTCCATGCACACAGTATTACAAAGTATTATTTTGACGAGTAATCCCAGCAGCAGCAGCAATATGTGGTTAAAGGAATGTTCTCACTTCTATGTGGTCTGACTTGCTTACCAGGTGGCAGCAAACCAACTGATCTATTTCTTTTTTCCATGTTGATGATTTGTTCTCATTTTCGATACTGGGCAATCTGGTCGGTCTTACTATGTACCTCCAGTTATAACGAAGACATGTCCATGTCATGCCTGAAATTTTCATCAGAGGAGTGCTATGTCCCTTCGGCCCCCGTTGGGCTCTCTTGGCTTCCATTGGGTGAGATAGAGACGGGCCATCAGGTGTATTACATGACCCATCTTCTCTAATTCCAGGAAGGTAGATGAATAAAGCAATATGTCCAAAATCTTGTTTCATATCCTTGTGAGAGAGTTTAAGATTAATAGAAGCCTCCTGGCTTCTTGAGATTTGAGTCTTAGGGTATGTTCACACGCACTGTTTTCAGACGTAATTCGGGCGTTTTACGCCTTGAATTACGCCTGAAAAAACGGCTCCATTACGCCTACAAACATCTGCCCATTGCTTTCAATGGGTTTTACGTTGTTCTGTTCCCACGAAGTGTAATTATACACGTCGCTGTCAAATGACGGCGCGTAAAAAGACGCCCGCGAAAAAGAAGTGCATGTCACTTCTTGGGACGTTTTTGGAGCCGTTTTTCATCGACTCCATTGAAAAACAGCTCCAATAACGTCCGTAAAATACGCAGCGAAAAACGCGAGTTGCTACAAAAACGTCTGAAAATCAGGAGCTGTTTTCACCTGAAAACAGCTCTGTATTTTCTGACGTTTTTGGTCACTGCGTGTGAACATACCCTTATAGAGACACAATCTTCTATGGCAGATGCAAAGGTTTATCCTTTCTTACTATTAAAGAATTGCAGAAATGTAGAATTTGCAGTATTTGAAAATTATGACAATAGAGGTATTTAAAAAGAATAAAAATGAAACTACACGCGCAAGGTTTGCTGGATAATGTGCCTTGTACTATGAATACTTGGGTTATGGTATCATCACACATAGTCACAGGGCCGATTCTAGGTTTTTTGCTGCCTGAGGCGACAATTGAAATGGTGCCCCCCCCCCCAGGCTGTTCTACATCAACCGCAGCCTCACAAAAAAATATAATAAAATCATACCACCCATTATCTCGCTGCAGATCATACAGTGACTACATTACTGATTAGAGGCAGTATAAACATTTACATTAAGTGACTCACCATCCGGTCCAGATCTCTATGATGACTACTCCCGGCCATGGCCCATTTCAGCAGTTTTCAACTCAGCCGTCTTTAGATTCTCACTTTTCAAAGATTTCTGCGCCCATAAACGAAGATAGAACTCTTAAGGTGCCACACACTACGCCCCTAAATATAAAAGCACCATACACTGCACCTCTAATTATAATAACACTCTGTCCCTGATTATAATAGCAACATAAACTGTGTCCCATACACACACACACACACACACACACACACACACACACACACATACGCACAGTGCCCCTGTAGATAGTGCCCCCCATAGAGCCCCCTGTAGATAGTGCCCAACATGGAGACCTCTATAGCTACTGCCCCCCCATAGAGCCCCTGTAGATGGCCCCTTTTAGATAGTGCTTCACATATAGCCCCCACCCCCTGTAGATAGTGCTCCACATATAGCCCCCACCCCCTGTAGATAGTGCCCCACATATAGCCCCAACCCCCTGTAGATAGTGCCCCACATATAGCCCCCACCACCTGTTGATAGTGCTCCACATATAGCCCCACCGCCTGTAGATAGTGCTCCACATATAGCTCCCACACCCTGCAGATAGTGCTCCACCTATAGCCCCCACCCCCTGTAGATAGTGCTCCAAATATAGCCCCCACATACAGCCCACCCTGCAGATAGTGCTCCACATATAGCCCCCACCCCCTGTAGATAGTGCTCCACATATAGCCCCCATGTAGATAGTGCTCCTCATATAGCCCCCACATACAGCCCTACCCCCTGTAGATAGTTCTGCACATATAGCCTCCCCTGTAGAAAGTGCTCCTCATATAGCCACCACATACAGCCGTACCCCCTGTAGATAGTGCTGTACGTATAGCCGCCCTGTAGATAGTGCTCCTCATATAGCCCCCACATACAGCCATACCCCCTGTAGATAGTGGTGCACATATAGCCCCCACATACAACCCTACCCCCTGTAGATAGTTTTTCACATATAGCCCCCCCACATACAGCACTACCACCCTGTAGATAGTGCTGCACATATAGCCCCTCACACTTTTAGCAAAAAAAACAACTTTACATACTCACCTAAACCCGTTCCCATGCCGTCTTCTTCCAATGCAGGTCTGCTGGGGCTGAACGATGCAGCGCTAAGTGGTAGGGCAAGTCATTCTGCCTGGACAATCAGCGCCTTTCAACGTTGCATCGTTCAAAGGCAGTGATGGCAGGCTGCCTTGCCCTGTCATTCAATGACGCAAGCTGCGTGATGTCGCTCCTCTTACGTCAGTGAAAGGCACTAAATGGCGTGGCACGGAACGTGTCCCGTCATTCAGCGCTTATGCATGTAATTGTATCTGAGTCCTATAGACACAGGTACAATTATAGTGCAGGAGGGGGTGGCGGCGGCTGGATTCAGTGTCGCCGCAGCCCCCTCAGAGAGGCAGGAGGGGGGCGCCGCCTTAGGCGAGATGCTCATCTCGCTTCATGGAAGGTGCGGCCCTGCATAGTGATCAGTTACTGTATATTGGCTTCTATTAAATACTTTCTGTACATTCAGACATCTTTGCTTTTAGGTGGAATACAAAAAAAAAAGTACATTTCTAATAGTGTGGAGTAAATTTTACACCTAAGACCCTGCTTACACTAAGGCCTCATTCACACGGCCGTGTTTTTGTGTCCGCAATTCAGCTGCAAAATTTTGGATGAATTGCGGACCCATTCATTTCTATGGGCCCATGCAAACGACTGGTTTACACAGGACAAGTCATTTTACAGTCCGCAATTGCGGTCCGGCCCAATTGAAATAAATACACATCTTCTGTGTGCAGGGTCTGTGATTGCAAACGGCCCACGGACGACACTCCACGGGCCTCCCGTGCCGTAATCACGGACCGTGCACACATCTACGGCCGTGTGCATGAGGCCTAACACTAAAATAGTTTATTCTAAAATTACCGTAGTTAAACGACCAGGAACAGTGCGATCACAGTTTCTGGCCGTTAGAGCAGCGTGTCAGCTGTAAAACACAGCTGACACCTGCAGTTCATCGAGCGGGCTCAGCGCGTGAGCCCACTCCAATCATTACCCCTCCCCACTCCATGACCTGCCGACACGTCATGGGTCGGAGAGGGTTATTAAGGTAGCGGTTAGGGGGGTCTGGCATAGCCGGGCCCCTTGACTGCCGCCTGTAAGACGCAGGGAACTTTTAGCAAGATTTATTTTTGCTAAAAAGTGCAAAAAATACGGTACCTATTGTTTAAATCTCACATTTATATATGAATACCTGTAGAGCAAAGACCTGGCAATAGCTTGCACATAATCATGTAAAGAGAATAGAGTAAAAAATAAATAAAAAATTTATTTGTTATTTATTAGTAAAAAAAATAGTGGTACATTCCTCTTTAGGGCTTACCCACACGAATGGGATAAACGGCCATGTGACGGCCGTTTTTTTAACGGCCGTCACATGGCTGCATTAAAATCAATGCACATCTTTAGGGCTCTCCACACAGCCACTTTTCTTAACGGACCGTGTGAACGGCTTGTGGAAAAATAGGACATGTTCCATTTTTAACCCGTTTTCACAGATCCCCCGAGTCTATGAGGGATCTGTGAACTCAGGTCCCGCACGGGGACAAATCGGCTGTGAAAAAGGCCGTTCTTCACGGCCGAATTGACACCCATTCGTGTGAATACGCCCTTATGAGAAAGTAGCTGATGTATTGATTACGCCTTCCCTTCCCTATAAAGGACCAGGTAAAAGCAGCAGAGCCGCTGGTCCTTTTAAATAGTACCCTAGGAAGGAATGCATAATTAATACATAAAAAGCTTTCTATATTGAAGTTGGTAGTGGGAGTAGGGTAGTGAAATGTGACAGAAAAATAAAGAAGAACCTTCTTTTGATCTGCATTCTGTGAACCCCAGATGGTGCTACAGACAACACCTTCTTGAATCTAACAGGCACTATATGAGTTAAATATTAACATCTTAACCTATATGTTCTAGGACATTTCTGTAAGTCCCACATGGCAAACAAAACAATTTGTACTATAGACTGAACAATATATAGCACTGAGGTAAATAATTAACAGGATCTTCAAGCTGAAAATATGCATCGTTGTGACTTCTGCAAGTTCATCAATATTGATTTTTAACCCCTTAACACAGAATGACATGCAAATACGATATCTGCGGGGTCTAGTTGTCGCAGAATGTGGTACATGCTGTGACTGAAAGCAGCAGCCAGGATCAGAGATAACATATGATTCCAGCTGTTTAGCCCCTGAAATGCCGCGGTCAATAGCGATCGCGGCATTTACGGTAAGTGGTTTGACAGAGGGAGGGGGCTCCTTTTATCAACCATTGACGGCCCGTAAGCACATAATAAAATAAAACAATAAAAAAAATGGTACCAATAAAAACTACATCTCGTCCTGCAAAAATCAAGCTCACATACGGTTACATCTACGGAAAAATAAAAAAGTTATGGCTCTTGGCATGCAAGGACACAAAATCAAGTTGTTTTTAAAAAAAAAGTGTTTTTATTGTAAAGAAGTAGTAAAACATAAAAAATCTTATATACATATTTGGTATTGCCTTAATTATACCAACCCGTAGAATAAAGGTAACACGTTATTTATGCCGCACAGTGAATGGCGTCCATTTATACATAGGCGGAATTTTATTTCCAATCTCCTCCCAAAAAAGGTTAAAATGGTCCCATTAAAAAATACAACTTTTTCTGCAAAACATAAGCTGTCATAATAGGCTTGGTCACTAAGGGGTTACAGAGAACTTTTGCCTAAAATCAGTAAATATAGGACCTTGAGGCAATCTATACCGTCATGTCTGCCAAATTTAATTTAGCAATTGCATCTGTATATGGAAAAAAAGTTCTTCTAGACTTCTGAATGTTAAAATTAGATATAAATCTCCTTCTCCTGTGTAACATGTGGGAATTGCATTCCAAGCAGATGGGGCTATTGTCATGATTTATTTGCTATTGTATGGCTGTGTTGCATTTTGGAGTTGTGGCTGTGCTGTATTACCCCCACTATAGGTGGCACTAGTATCCTGGATGTACCGGCCATGATCTGACAATGATGGAAGACGACAAGCTGCATGGAGAAGAAGGGTGTCTGACAACGAAGATGGCGTGTGCAACATTTCATGTTAGCATTGAAATATAAACTAAGGTGAGGCAGAAACTGGCTTGTTGTCACTTACACATTGGCGCCAGGATGTACAGTACGGATGCAACCTTAGGCTGCGTTTGCTAGGCTCTGTAACAGCGTTATAATGGGTGCTCGTGTGTGCGTCATAATCTTTGAACGGCTAATGGTGAAATTTATGACAAATCCGCCGCAAAATCAGTAGCAAAATGTGTATGAAATGCTGTAAATACGTGGAAGAAAATTTCCTGCCACATGTAAACCCAGTCTAAAGCTCCGTATATGATTCTGGTGGAAATTTCCTAAATGGCTACTTGAAAGGGTAGAAAACTTTTAGCAAAATAAAATGCTAACATAAAACATGCTACAATCACCTAAGGGTGTTTATATATATTTATATTTTATAGAGGTCGCCTTGTCGTGGCAGGTGGGCTCACACAATTTGATCAAAATGTGCGCTAAGGACCTCCCTATTGTAAGCAGATTTAGCAGTAATGCATATTTATTTATATTTAATGTTCTAGGTGCCATTAAAGTTCGCAGTGTACTGTCGCCATTTTCTTGTGCGCTGTATATATATATATATATATATATATATATATATATATATATATATAGTGTGAAAGGGGCCCTGTAGAAGGAAGCAGAATAGGGCACAGAATAGGTGCAGCATCATACCATTACCCTTGGAGAGAGTGGAGAATGATCACACTGAGCTCGACCCCTTCTTGCCATGGGCCCCATATCAGATGTGTACATTGTACGCTGTGCAAAACAGGGTCTCATTTTAGACATTGAGTAGATGCTGTTTTCTGTCTTCTAGTTCACAAACATTCCTAAGGCAGGGTTCACAGAGGGCATTTGTGTAGGCTTGTGCAGTCACAAGCTGTGCGGTTTACACTACTACATAGTGTAGTAGAGTCTTGCATTGTATACATGACCATTTTACCCCTTTTTTCAGCTCTGAAACACAAGAGTCTGATCAGAATGACTTTGTGAAATGTAATTTGGGATATTACAATCAGGCCAAAAAATGTACAATATTTGTGTCTGTGTTTACAGAAAAAAAATATTAAAACAAAAGAAAACACAAATAGTAATGATATATCTGCTTTGTAGCTGCAGTAAACAGACACAGAATTTCATTAAATCGGTCAAGGAGGCATTGCATACGTGATACGGGAATCTAAGGCCGGGTTCCCACGAGTGGGATACTCTGCGTAAAAAAACGCGCAGCACCTGGAACCTGGACCTGGAACCCACAGCACCTTCCATCCGAAAAACCGCACCACATTGTGAAACTCGCATTTCTGTCGCGCATTGGTCAGTGGATCAACACGTGGATTAGTCTCATTAGGGAAGGTTTACAACTACACTACACTCCGAACCACCCGACAAAGACGACGACTACCCTGGCACACGCCTCAATCCCGCTTCCTTCAGCGGTGCTTGAGATGTGCCGAACGACTGTGGAGAAAATCGCATTTGGATGCAGATTTCCTCCATTACAAATTTATGCTCAAAACTTACAACTCTGCCCTTCACCGAGCCAAACAAGTCTATTTCACTTCTCTCATCTCCACACTAATAATCCAAAACGCCTCTTTGATACTTTTCACTCCCTCCTTAGTCCTAAAGTGCAGACGCCGATCACAGATCTCAGTGCTGAAGACCTGGCCAATTATTTTAAAGTTAAAATTGACAACATCCGGCATGATATTATCTCCCAGTCCCCTAGTAACATCGATCCCCTTCCCTCCCGCACTCCCTCTTCTTCACTCTCAGCATTTGACCCAATAACTGAAGAAGAAGTCTCGAGGCTCCTCTCTTCTTCTCGTCCTACTACCTGCCCTAGTGATCCTGTCCCCTCACACCTCCTCCAGTCCCTCTCCCCAGCTGTCACTAGTCACCTCACTAAAATATTTAACCTCTCTCTTTCCTCTGGTATCTTTCCCTCCGCTTTTAAACATGCCATTATAAACCCATTATTGAAAAAACCAACACTTGAACCATCCAGCGCTGCCAACTACCGACCAGTCTCTAATCTGCCCTTCATCTCCAAACTCCTGGAACGCTTGGTCTACTCTCGCCTTATCCGCTATCTCTCTGCTAACTCCATTCTTGACCCCTTACAATCTGGTTTCCGCACTCTACACTCCACAGAAACTGCCCTTACTAAAGTCTCAAATGATCTCTTGGCGGCTAAATCGGACGGTAAATCCTCTCTCCTGATTCTTTTGGATCTCTCTGCAGCCTTTGACACTGTAGACCACAAACTCCTACTTAACCTGCTCCACTCTATTGGCCTCAAGGACGCGGCTCTCTCTTGGTTTTCCTCCTATCTCTCTGACCGCTCATTCAGTGTGTCATTTGCTGGTTCCACTTCTTCTCCTCTTCCCCTTGATATTGGGGTTCCTCAGGGATCAGTCCTAGGTCCGCTCCTCTTTTCTCTCTACACAGCTCCTATTGGACAAACCATCAGCAGATTTGGCTTCCAGTACCATCTCTACGCTGATGACACCCAATTATATACCTCTTCCCGTGACATCACCCCTGCTCTAATACAGAACACCAGTGATTGTCTGTCCGCTGTCTCTAACATCATGTCCTCTCTCTATCTGAAACTGAATCTTTCTAAAACTGAGCTCCTTGTGTTCCCACCATCTACTAACCTCCCTAAGGCGGGATTCACACGACTGGGTCGCCTCCGAGTGCCGGCCGGTAAAATCGGCCATTCTGCCCGGCCGGTTTGCATAAAGTTATGCATCCGTGCCGGGCCGGGCAGATCCGGACAGTGACATCAGCGGCAACTCCTGAAGGGGAATACCCATGTGTTCGGGGATTCCGCTTCAGGAGTTTCCCCTGATGTCACTGCCCAGATATGGACAGAGACATCAAGCGCTCTGTCCAGGAGCGGAATCCCCGAACACACGGGAATTCCGCTCCTTCAAGGAGCTAAAGTGCGGCTAGCACATAGCAGAGCGGGGAGATACCTCCCCGCTCTGCTATAGTGGCGTCGCTACAGTAGTAGCAGCCGCAGCAGCTGCTGCTGCAGCTGCTAGCGGCGCCATCAAAGGTGTCGCCGAGCCAGGGTGCTTTTAAAACAAGCAGGAGAAGGGAGCCAGCGCAGCGCTCCCTTCCACCTGCTGTACACCCCGGCCCTGCCACACCGTGTACAGCGATGCCATTCGTCAGAATGGCATCAACTCCTCCTCCTCACATGCACTCTGCGCTGTGAGGAGGAGGAGATAGAGCGCAAGAGCCGGAAAACCCGGCCGTCACTCGGGACACATCCCGGTGATGGCCGGGTATTACCCGGCCCCATAGACTTCTATGGGAGCCGGGCGGCCGGGTACCCGGGCGAAAATAGAGCATGTCCTATTTTTTGATGGGCGGTTTTCCCGGCCGTCAAAAAATCGGTCGTGTGAATAGCCCCATTAGGGGTCTATTATTCCTAATGCAGCCGGGTGCCGGCCTATTTATGAACGGCCGGCACCCGGCCGGGAAACCCTGCCGTGTGAATGAGGCCTAAACCTGATGTCTCCATCTCTGTGTGTGGCACTATCATAACTCCTAAGCAGCACGCCCGCTGTCTCAGGGTTATTTTTGACTCAGATCTTTCCTTTACTCCTCACATACAATCACTTTCACGCTCCTGTCATTTTCACCTCAAAACATCTCCAGAATCCGCTCTTTTCTTACGGAGGAAACTGCCAAAACTCTCATTGTTGCTCTGATTCACTCTCGTCTTGACTACTGTAACTCATTACTAGTCGGTCTTCCCCTCACTAAACTCTCCCCTCTCCAATCTATCCTCAATGCAGCAGCCAGGCTCATCTTTATGACCAACCGCTACACCAACGCCTCTAATCTGTGCCAGTCACTGCACTGGTTGCCCATCCCCTTCCGAATAAAATTCAAACTTATTACTCTCACCCACAAAGCTCTCCACAGTGCTGCACCTCCTTACATCTCCTCCCTCATCTCTGTCTACCACCCTACTCGGGCTCTACGTTCTGCCAACGACCTTAGATTAAAATCCTCCATAATCCGAACCTCCCACTACCGAGGATTTCTCTCGTGCTGCACCAGTCCTCTGGAATGTGCTACCCCAGACAATCAGATTAATTCCCAATATCCACAGTTTTAAACGTGCCCTGAAAACACATCTATTTAGACAGGCCTATAACATTCCCTAATCTGACTCCTTGCCATGGCCCTCCATTTAGATTAGTCATCAGAATAAGATTCCCTCACACTCCTTCTCTTCATGTCCGTCATACACGGATACTGGCTGGTGACCGGCTCATGCAGCTTTATGTTACCACCGCATGTGTATAAAAATGGCCGGACCATTGTACAGAACAAACACTATTACACTTTGTGTCTCCCTTATTTCCTCATAGATTGTAAGCTCTTGCGAGCAGGGTCCTCACTCCCCAGGTTTGAATTGTAAATGAACTTTGTCACTATGTAATGTCTGATATTGTTTGTTTCATGTTCCCTCTAAATTGTAAAGTGCTGCGTAATATGTTGGCGCTATATAAATAAAGATTATTATTATTAACTGTGTCCGTGTCCAGAGTGTGTAGAAAAATGCGTCAAATTTTGCACAATTGGCGTATTTCATTTTACACTAATTTAAGAACATATATTTGTGCCTCACTAGAAATGGGGAATGGCTTACCAGAGAAGGGGGCGTGTCTCAAAATGTACGAAAGTGAACAAAAAGGAAACTAAGGCCTCATGCACACGAACGTAAAAACGCCCGTAATTACGACCCGTAATTACGGGCCAATAGACTTCTATTGGCCACGGATACCTCCCCGTTTGCTTGTTTTCACATAGACTGCCGCATCATCCAGGGAGGTTGGACTGGATGTCAAAAGAGGGACACGTCACCAAGACAACGGTACGTATGAACTTCTTTTACTTTCAATCACTGCGGAAATTCTGCCCGAAAGGGCTGCCCCTTCTCTCTTTCCAGCACTGATAGAGAGAAGGGGCGGCTGATTAGTGCAGAGAAAACATGTCCGTAAATACGGGTGGAATACTGGTAACACAGGACCCGTATATACGGACACGAGTCCGTAAATACTGATGGAATACAGGTCGAATACGTGTGACAATGTACCCGAATTTACGCCAGTATTTACGGGAGGAAAAAAATATGTTTGTGTGCATGAGGCCTAAGCCAAACAAGAGTTGGTATAAGAGCTTATTCAGACGAACGGGATATACGTCCGTGCAACGCGAGTGATTTTCACGCGAGTCGCACGGACCTATATTAGTCTATGGGGCAGTGCAGACAGTTGCGTGATTTTGCCGCAGCGTGAGTCCGCTGCGAAAAAGTCACGACATGTCCGTTCTTTGGGGGTTTTTCGCGCATCACGCACCCATTGAAGTCAATGGGTGCGTGAAAATCACGCGCACCACACAGAAGCACTTCCATGGGACTAGCGTGATTTGCGCAACAGCTGTGAAAAGGATGAATGAAAACAGAAAAGCACCACGTGCTTTTCTGTTTACAAACATCCAAATGGAGTGTCATAATGATGGCGGCTGCGCGAAAAGCATGCAGCCACGCATCATACCGGGCTGTCACATGGAGCTGTCAAGTGTCTTTTGCGCTCTGCTTCCGTTTTTTCGGCCGTTTACGTACCCTAAGTCTTAGCTTAGTAAATCTGTCCCATTGTATTTCAATGGAGCTAATCAGCGGCTTTCTGTGCAGAATCCACAGCAAGAATGGACGTGCTGCAGATGTTAAAATCTACAGTGCGTTCATTATTTCGTGCAGATATTCTCCTGAGCATGTCAAGGGTGTATAAAAAAACAAACATTCACATGCATTGCTGGCAGAATGTGAGCGGATTCTGCCAAGATTTAGGTGCGGAATCCGTGCCTAAGTTCTGACAGAATCCAGAATATGTGAACATGGTCTTAAAGCCCATGTCACGAAGGGTCTGTGGACCCACTGGACCGTACTGCCTTGGCGGTAAGGCAGCTGGCCAACAGGGCGCAGGTAATTGTCTATAGTTCGTATAGGTACCTGTGGCAGCTCGGACAGCAGCAAGGCAGGCTCGGCTGGGACTAGGCAGCAGTTGGACATCAGGCGAGGAGAAGCAGGTCAGACGTGGGATACAGCACGACACGACTTAGGCACAGCACAGTGCTCGACCAGGATAGTATGGAATGCAGGGAACAGGAACACACTAGGAGGCCATCACATAGACAAACTTAGGAAACATCAACAACGCTCAGGCATAGAAGCAGGGGGCTGGACCCCTCTTATAGTCCAGGGTACTCACGGGTTCAAAGTTCATCAATAGTCCGGTGCGCGCGCTGCCCCTTTAAGAGCGGGCACGAGCATGCTTGCGCACCCTATGGGATCCGGCTGAGGTGAGTGGAGGCGAGCGCTGGCATCTCCTGATGAGGCTGGGGCCAGCGCTTGCCGACTCATGGCTACGGCTGACAGGGAGGGATTGGAGCTGACGGTCCTCAGCCACGGACATTACAGTATCCCCCTCTTACGCCCCCTCCTCTTGGGACCAGAGTGAGTGAGAAACTTCTTCAGAAGAGTAGGAGCATTGAGGTTCTCCTCTGGCTCCCAAAACCTCTCTTCAGGACCAAACCCCCTCCAATCCACCAAATAAAAAGTCTTTCCTCTCACTTTTTTGGTGTCCAAGATCTCCTTAACCTCAAAGGTGTCTGAAGGACCGCTGGAGGCAACCACAGGGCTAGGAGTTTTGGTATAGTGGTTCAGAACCACCGGCTTCAGGAGGGAGACATGGAAGGAGTTGGGGATCTTGAGGGTAGGAGGCAGCCGAAGCTTGTAGGCGACAGGGTTGATCTGCTGTAGGATCTCGAAGGGTCCGAGGAACCTGGGAGCAAATTTGCATGATGGCACCCTTAGTCGGATATTCCTGGCAGACAGCCATACCCTCATGCCAGGAAGAAACTGAGGAGGTTCTCTTCTCCTTGTGTCAGTCTTCCGTTTCATGCGGTCGACTGCCATTAGGATGGAGGATCGAGTATGCTGCCAGATCTGTAGGAAGTCTCTAAAAGCGGAGTCAGCCGCTGGTACCTCGGAAGTATCGGGCACCGGGAGAGGAATTTGTGGGTGCTGGCCGTAGACAATGAAGAACGGTGTATTCCTAGTGGACTCGCTGGTGTGAATATTGTAGGAGATCTGATTGATCCTCTCGACCTGACCATTGGACTGAGGATGATAGGCTGAGGAAAAGTCCAACTTCACACCGCGGAGTCTGCAGAGGGCTCTCCAGAACTTCGAGGTAAACTGAACCCCTCGATCAGACACAATATGCCGCGGCAAGACGTGCTGGTAGAAGATGTGTTGGATGAACTGCTTGGCCAGCTGAGGAGCAGAAGGAAGACCGGTCAGGAAAACGAAGTGGGCCATCTTCGAAAATCGGTCCACCACCACCCAGACAGTACGGCATCTGGCAGAGAGAGGCAGGTCGGTAATAAAGTCCATAGCTATATGCTGCCAGGGACCATTGGGCACAGGCAATGGCTGGAGCAGACCAGCAGGTCTGGAGTGAGCGGCCTTGTTGGCTGTACATACAGAACAGGAAGAAACAAAGTCCATAATGTCATTGGGCAGCATGGGCCACCAGAAATGACGAGTAATCAGATCCCGGGTCTTACGGACCCCGCGTGATCTGCCAGTCTAGAGGAGTGTCCCCAGCGGAGGATTCTTCCTCGATCAGCCAGGCGCACAAAAGTCCTCCTTGGAGGAATGTCCCCAATTTGCAGGGGATTGATAGAGACAATGCAAGACGGACCAATAATGATCTGTTGAATCTCAATGGTGTCTTCTGTCTCAAAAGACCTGGACAAGGCATCGGCCCTCACATTCTTGTCGGCCGGGCGATAATGGAGCTCAAACTGGAACCTGGTAAAGAACAGTGACCACCTGGCCAGATGAGGGTTCAGCCATTGGGCTGTCTGGAGGTAGGTCAGATTCTTGTGATCTGTAAAAATTAGGATCGGATGAGCTGCGCCCTCTAGTAGATGTCTCCACTCTTCCAGAGCCAATTTGATGGCCAGTAACTCCCAGATCCCCAATCGAGTAGTTGTGTTCTGCGGAAGAGAAGAGCTTAGAGAAATATCCACATACCCTTGACTTGCCCTTGGGACCTCTCTGGAACAGGAGTGCACCAGCACCGACAGAGGATGCGTCCACCTCCAACGAGAACCGCAGAGAGACATCCGGATGATGGAGGATAGAGGCTATTGAATGAAGACTCTGCCTCGGGAGTCCACACCTTGGCGTTCATACCCTTCTTAGTGAGATTAGAGATGGGAGAACTCAGTGAGAAGTTTGGAATAAATTGCCTGTAGAAATTGGCGAATCCCAAAAAGCGCTGTATGGCCCTCAAGCCTTGAGGGGGTGGCCATTCCAGGACAGACTTTACCTTCTCAGGATCCATCTCGAGACCTCGATTCGAGACGATGTAGCCCAGGAAGGGTAGAGCATCTCTGTCAAACACGAACTTCTCCAACTTGGCATACGGACGATTCTCTCTTAACCGTAGCAGAACTTGACGGACATGTCTCTGATGCATCAGAGGATCTGGGGAAAAATCAAAATGTCATCAAGGTAAACTACTTCAGAAACATAGAGGAGGTCACGGAAAATGACATTAACAAACACCTGGAAGACCGCGGGAGCATTACACAGGCCGAAGGGCATTACTAGATACTCATAATGTCCATCATGGGTGTTAAATGCAGTCTTCCATTCATCACCCTGGCGAATCCGGACTAGGTTGTAAGCCCCACGCAGGTCTAGTTTAGAAAAAAGCTTAGCACCATGTATATGATCAAACAGGTCAGAGATCAGTGGCAACGGATATTTATTCTTCACCGTGATCTGGTTGAAACCTCGGTAGTCGATACAAGGACGAAGAGAGCCATCTTTCTTTTTGACAAAGAAGAACCCGGCTCCTGCCGGGGGGGAGGACTTTTGTATGAAGCCCCTCTCCAAGTTCTCTTTCACATAGGCGGACATGGACAGAGTCTCAGGCAAGGACAGAGGATATACCTTACCACGGGGAAGGGATGCACCAGGAATCAGTTCAATAGGGCAGTCATACGCCCGATGTGGAGGCAATGTCTCCGCCTCCCTCTTGCTGAAGACGTCTGAAAATGCAGCATAATGACCCGGCAATCCTGCCAATGACCAAGGCAGCGAAGGCTGAACCGAACGACTCTGCACCAGGCAACAGCTTTGACACTCAGGGCCCCACTGGAGAACCTCTCCAGAATTCCAGTCCAGGACTGGGGCATGCAGTCGGAGCCAAGGCAGGCCCAGCAACACAGGGTTAACGGCTTTGTGTAGGACATAGAACGACAGAAGTTCGGAGTGAAGAGCCCCTACTTGGAGCCTCAGCGGCTTGGTCACAGCTATAACTGGGTCTGGCAGAGGTAGTCCATTTACTGAAGCAACTATCAACGGGCTCTCTAGAGGGGTGGTGGGTAATTGCAGAAGGTCCACCAGGTCTCTACGGATGAAATTAGCAGCGGATCCAGAGTCCAGATACACAGAGACCTGATGCGTTCTCTCACCGGACACTATGGTCACAGGTATGGACAATTTAGACGGAAGTCCATTCTTACACAAGGTTGTCACTCCTAGCAACCCTAGGCTTTGGGATCTTTGGGGACACAGGCGCACACGATGGCCACCGAGGCCGCAATAAAGACAGAGCCCAGAAGTGTGTCTGCGTTGTCTCTCCTGGGTGGATAACTTACAATGGTCCGTTATCACAGACTCCTTAGAAGGATCGACATCTGAGGACAGCAGGGGTTGCTGCAAAGTACGAGCCAGACTTTGGAGGCGTTCTCGAATCCGTATATTAATCCGGGCGGACAGAAGGATGAGGTCATCCATGGTAGACGGCATATCCTGAGCAGCAAGTTCGTCCTTAATTTTAGGAGCTAGTCCATGCCAGAATGCAGCCACCAGGGCCTCATTGTTCCATAACAGCTCTCCCGCCAGGGTGCGGCAGTGGATGGCGTACTCACTCACGGAGGTGTCTCCTTGGCGTAGATTAACCAAAGAGGCCGCTACAGATGAGACCCGACCAGGCTCCTCAAACACCATACGAAAAGTCCGGAGGAGGGCTTGGAAGTCACGGTCTCTGGTCCTTGTCTCTCCCAGATAGGGTTCGCCCATGCAAGAGCCTTGCCAGTGAGGAGAGAAATGATGAAAGCGACCCTTGCGCCATCAAACGAAAATGTCCTATTATACAGGCTGAAGTGGATCTGATTCAGAAAGCCACGACAGGTACTTGCTTTCCCAATATATCGGTCAGGAAGTGGCAAAGAAACACGCGGGTCAACACTGCCAAGAGGTGTAGTCTGAGGATCAACACTGCCAGGAGGTGTAGTAGGAGGAATGACAGCTTGTGCTTCCTGCCAACATGCAAAAATGTTCAACGCCTGGAGGAGTTGGTCCTGTCGAGACCGGAGGTCTATCATATCCGTTCGCATCTCTTGAGACGTCGTCATAGTCTTGAATCGGCCAGCGGGGTCCATGGCCTGAGCGTACTATCACGAAGGGGCTGTGGACCCACTGGACCGTACCGCCTTGGCGGTAAGGCAGCTGGCCAACAGGGCGCAGGTCAATGTCTATAGTTCATATAGGTACCTGTGGCAACTCGGACAGCAGCAAGGCAGGCTCGGCTGGGACTAGGCACCAGGTGGACGTCAGACAAGGAGAAGCAGGTCAGACGTGGGATACAGCACGACACGACTTTGGCACAGCACAGTGCTCGACCAGGATAGTATGGAATGCAGGGAACAGGAACACACTAGGAGGCCATCACATAGACATAGGAAACATCAACAACGTTCAGGCATAGAAGCAGGGGGCTGGACCCCTCTTATAGTCCAGGGTACTCACGGGTTCAAAGTTCATCAAAAGTCCGGCTAAGGTGAGTGGAAGCGAGCGCTGATGTCTCCTGAGGAGGAGGCTGGGGCCAGCGCTTGCCGACTCGTGGCTGCGGCTGTCAGGAAGGGATTGGAGCTGATGTCCCGCAGCCACGGACATTACAGCCCAATTTTATGCAAAGCCTAAAAATTCACTGAGCAGTTAAATATATATTCCATTCCCCTCTGTGTTTGACTCACAGGGCTAGGGGAAGCTGAGATATTAGAAACTATTTAGTGGGTCCTCACATTGGACAGTGGCTTTGGCTGACTCTGCCTGCCTATGACATGAAGGAAAAAAAAATCATCAACGATAATCCCTTTTAATGACTAGCACAATAGAGTCCAAAATAGATTTTTCCGCTATTTTTTTTTAGTAAACCAAAGATCTGACAGGTTTCATGTGTGATTACGAAGATGTATATTTATGTCCAGTCCAGAGTCACAGCTAAGGTTTCTGTTACTTGGAGAAAAGATTCAGTTTGCTGCCCATGCTCTGTACCTAAATGCCCTGGCGAAGGCAAAGTAGCTTGTTGGCACCCCTCCCCTGCACCCAACCACATGCCTGTCTAGCCCCCTAGTACATTCCTGGTCCAGTTGCATAAAGTGACTTTAAAAAAGCCTTGTCACTTTTTCTAACATGTCTATTTTAGAAAATACTTATCTTCCTCATGAAATAACAATTATGAAGCATCTTTTTTTTAAAACTCTGGGTTGTGCCATTCCTCTGTTATTCCTACTAAAAATGGTTGAATAAATTGACAACTGGGTGTTACCATTACCCTTGACAAAGGGGCGTGTCCCTACAGTCTCATTCCGTCAGCACTGATTGGACATTCTGTCTGTGTAGGGACACACCCCCAACTGGCAACACCCAGTTGTCAATTTATTCATACATTTCTAGTAGGCATAACAGAGGAATGAGACAATGCAGAGTTCTAAGAATTTTTTACAATTATTTACTAAAACGCACATGTCATAGGAGATTGCAGGTCCGCTTTTAAGAGGTTCTCTGAGAATAAATAGAAACTCGGGGCAGGAACCTTTCCTTCAGGAAATAATTAAACATGAAACTTAACAAAAATATTTCATGAAGACAACCCCTTTTTAAAAAGAGGCCGAAGTAGCTATCACTGTGTCCGGTTTCTCTACCCACTGGCAATCACCTGTTCTCGCTGGGGAAATCCAAGGCCAGCCACACATTTTCGTTGCAGTGACTGCAAGGGAAATGTAGTATTAAATGTTGGCCATTAATGTGAGTGGCCGTCCATGTAATGCATGGATGTGACAAGGACCACTCTATAAGATGCTCAAATGCAAGGGCGTATGGACAGCTGTTGTCACTGTGAGACAACCCCAATGCCATCGCTGCCCCCTAATGCAGGTATCACCAAAGCTGAGGTCACATGCCATACAATGTGATATCACGCTCAGCACTAGAACCATTGAAGAATGTGCTCATGTGATTCCCTGCAAATTCCTGATATTGGTTCTCTGCAAAAACAGAGATTCTTTCTCTAGCTGCAACCTAGCCTGAGTTAGAGCAAGTGGAAGTGGGGGCTACATATATTTGCGGCTCCCAATTCAGTCGAGGAGAGTGGAGCATGGGGGGGGGGGGGGTGTTGCTGTGATCCTCATCCTGTCCCTGTTTGGCTGTAGATGACCCTAAGGAGAGGAATAACATGAATTTTTCTTCATGTTTTCACCCCCCTTATTAATCAGAGAGAATAATCGTGTACACATTTTCATAAGAAGCAGTAGCTCATCTATTCATCCATCTTCGCCCACTTAGGCCATTTATTGACTCCACCACCCAGACATTTACCAGCATCTGGATTGCGGTGTCAAATAGGCCCGCCAAGCACTTGCACTACACGCAAACAGAAAGTTTGCACATCCTACACTGTCCCTATGCTATCCATACCTCATCTTTGGCGAGAAATCCATTGACTGCTTCTTTAGCGATACCCGTTACATGCTACAGTCATGGCGATAACAGTTATATCAATGGAGAGGAATGTCTAACACATTTCTGATGGTTGGAAACATTTTCTGTCAGTAAGAATAGACATTTTCATCTAATGATGGTCGCTATAAACAATCGTTTCCAACCAGATCCACTAAAAAAATGTTTTTATTAATTAAAACATTAGATTGGGCTTAGGGATATGCGATTATTGATTATAGTTTGACTGTGTTGACACGTTACGGTCAAGTTGTGTTTTTTGCGTTGATTTTCGCAGAACCGTGGCAAAATGGAGCGTTTTGCTGCAAATTTTTAAATTGCTGCAAAAAAACATCATTTTACCCACAGCTTAGAGTTTGTTTAGAGGTATGGAAAATTATATACCTATAGAATCCCCAATTTAATTTACATGCAAAAATGAGCTGACACATTCCTGTGGTTTTGGCGTTTCTTTAACACACGCATCTATGAATGTAAACATGTGTGGTATGTATCAACTCCTAACATCTAAGGCTATGTTCACACAGATTTTTTTGCAAGCCGTTTGCAGCGTTTTTCGCTGCATTTTTCGCTCGTGCCAATTGAGTGCCACGGGCAAAAACGCCACAAAATACGCTTTCTCTGCCTCCCATTGATGTCAATGGGAGATCAGAGACGTAAACGCCCGAAGATAGGGCATGTCGCTTCTTTTTCCCGCGAGCGTTTTTTCCCGCTCGTGGGAAAAAAACGTGTCTGCCTTCCATTGATATGAATGGGAGGCATTTTCAGACTTTTTTTGCGCATTTTCCAATGCCGTTTCCGCGTCAAAAAACGTGTCAATGACTTCCGGTTCCGGCGCTGGCGATGCAGGACGCGAGTGACTGAGCTCCCGCTCCCGTCCAGCCTGCTTGCTCGCAATAGTCGCTCCGGCAACGACAATCAGCTGTGAAGCCACCAGCCCTGCACACAGAAACATACCCGGTGGTGCCTGTATGGACAGGTACCTCCTCAGAAGTGCGCATAAGCCAGCCATGGAAGATTCAGCCGCGGCCGTGGAAAAGGGAGGTAAGATGGCGGCGCTTCCCGCCACTGCTCCCCTGCTATACACACAGAAAGATGAGCTGCAGCACCCTCAGTCCCAGCTTTCAAGCCCTGCAGAGCCCATAATCTCTTCTCATCCTGCACCTATTGATTATATAGCCCTGGCCCGTGAAGTGGCCAAGCAGATAGCGCCAGACCTGCAAAAGGCACTGAAAAAAACGGTGCAAGATTCCCTGAACCGCGTGCATGCGGAGCTGGCACAAGTCACTTCCAGGACTGATGAATTAGAACAGCGTATGACGTTGCTGGAGGATGAAAATGAGCGCCTGCAATCCAAACTTAAAGTAATGCTGTCTGCTACTACGCAGTTGGGGGACAAGGTGGAGGATTTGGAAAACAGCTCCAGGAGGAGCAACCTACGACTGGTGGGTCTGAAAGAAGTAGTGATCCCTTCTGATTTACAGCGATTATGTGAGAGGACATTGCCAGCAGTGTTAGGTCTTCCACGTCCCTGCCGGGTGGAGAGGGTCCACAGGGTGGGGCCGGACCCCAGACATCTCCCAGCAGCAGATGACCACAGTTCGCTTCGTCCCAGACAAGTAATCTTTAAGCTGTTGGATTACAATGATAAGGTGGCACTTATGAAGGCATTCCGCAGCAGATCGCGTCCTTTGGAAATAATGGGCATGAAAGTGCTACTTTTCGAGGACTATTCTACGGAGGTCGCAAAACGAAGGCGTCCTTTCAGCAAGATCTGTACCGCGCTGTTCCAAGCGAAAATACATTTTAACCTGCAGTACCCAGCCATATTACGGGTGTTCCAAGAAAACGGGCGGACCAAGATTTTCACCACACCGAAGGAAGCGGAGGACGCACTTACAGAGCTTTGCAGACACAGACCCCAGCACGAGGAGCATCGCAGTCCAACACACAGTCCAAATCGCAAGTCAAGAGAAGCCAAACGGAATCGACTAGATGTGGAGCGAACCTGGGCAGAAGCTTTAATGCCCACACCAGGAAGATCCCGGGGGGGTCGATCCGGAAATGGAGGGGACTCTCCGAAGCCGCAGAGGCGTACGCGAGACCGCACCCGATCTACGTCTCCTGATTGACGGGCGAAGTTTTCTCAGCACCATTTTATCTGATGTGATGATGGTCATGTGGACGCTGTAGATCAATCGCAGGTTCCGATCGGCTGCAGATAAGTTTGCAGATAATTTTAAAAGTTCTGAGGGCGGCATTTGGCGGTCTTATAAGGCACCTTGTACCGGTCAGCAGCTGACCTAATGTTATAACGTTATAATGTTAAAATGTATGCATTTTGGTATTTTCCCACATTTTCACTACAGGGGATTAGAGAGTGAGTTAGGGCAGGCTCTGAGATCTCTCCTTGTGGGCGTGCTCGACCGGGAATGATACAATGCCTCCCCTATGCAAGGGATTAGTTATATCTGCCACAGATCGCATATTTGGGGAAGGTTCGGTAGGGGATCTTGGAAAAGGAGGCAGGGAAACCTAGAGGTGAAGCAGGATTCATTTTGACATGTTATGTTATAGTCCAAACGGACTCTAGGATGTTAAACCGATGGTATAAGAATGTATAACTTTGTGTACAGGCGGCAAAGGGTTAATGAGGTGGCAAGGGCAGGTGTAGCTTACTCATTGAAGGTGATATATATGCAGGTCTGGGGGGGAGGGACGTGTTTTGACACAACAGAAAAAAGTGAATTCTCTTACGCCAATGGGTATTAAGGGGTTGGTGACCCCTGCCGCAGGTGATTTTTCGTTTTTTTTTAGGTAATGGCCTGATGGCCTTGATATGGAGTTTAGTTTTGGTTTCTAAGCCGGGTTTTGGCTACGTTCTTAATGTTTACGCATGGCTTTTGGGAAAACATGGATCTGACTCCCCGAACCTATCACGACTTTTAGACATTTTAGATCATCTTATGCACTGTCCAATAACATGAAAATAATCTCATGGAACGTTAAAGGGCTTAGGTCCCCACAGAAACGGACCAAACTTTTGCGACACATGAAACGATTACACCCAGATGTAGCCCTATTACAGGAAACTCACCTTACCGAGCCAGAATTTAAGTATTTGCAAAAATTCTGGGTGGGCCAGGTTTTTGGCTCGCCGGCAAGGGAGGGTAAGGCGGGAGTTATAATTTTGGTACATAAAAATTTTGCGTTTACGCTGGTGTCCCAGGAGCGTGATGATGAGGGTCGTTGGATCCATCTAGTGGTGGAACATGCAGGGTAAACTATCAGTATTCATAATGTGTATGGCCCAAATACGGTTAATACAGGTTTTTTTGGTCATTTGGAAGCCCAACTCCAGAAGGATCGTACTAGGCTTTTAATTCTAGGGGGAGACCTTAACACTGTAAGGTCCTCCAGGGAAGATAGGAGCGCAGGGATTAGTTCGCAGAGAAATAGGGATAAGATCTTGCCAGACTTTTTAAGACACACTGCCATAACAGATGCTTGGAGGTGTCTACACCCTGATGCGCGGGAATACACACATTTTTCTCATGTCCATCAGTCATGGTCGCGTATTGATTACTTGCTAGTTAATGATGCATTATATCGACGATTACGTGAAGCGGCGATTGAGGATCTCGTTATTTCGGACCATGCCCCGGTTACCATTACTTTGGCCGACACAGTAGCTAGGGGAACAGATTTTATTTGGAGGTTCCCAGCCTTTCTGGCAAAGGATGAGGGCTTTCTACAGAAGCTTAAGGGGTGGTGGATGGAATTTGATGGGGATAATGCATCACATCGCTCGGACCCGTCATTGTATTGGCGTACAGCCAAAGTGGTAATACGAGGGAAAATCATGCAATTTATGTCTAATCTTAAACGCAGGACTACCGAAGGGTACAAGGCAGCGAGCGACCAATTACGGTGTGCATACACAACATTTCTACGCTCTCCATCGACGCCTCTGGGGGAGAAATGGAGGGAAGCTAAGCAGCAATTTGATCAGTGGTTAGACAAAAGACAAAGTATTTATCGGTCCCAATTTGATGCAGATCTAATGCGCTTCGGCAATAAAGCGGGCAAATTATTAGCGCGACTAGCGAAGGGGAGGTTTGCACCGTCACACATTTCAACACTTAATGACTCTAATGGAAATCCTACATCAGACCCAAAAAAAAATAACACTATATTAAGTAAATACTATCAAGCCCTTTACTCAGACACGCCCATAGACCCCCAAAAAGGTAGGGAATTTTTGGAGAAGGTAAAGCTGCCAGGGCTCACTCAGGAGCAGAACGACCACTTGAGCGCAGAGATTACCTTAGAGGAAATCCAGAGCACCATTAAGACCTTATCCAACGGAAAGGCCCCGGGTCCAGATGGATTTACAGGAGAGTTTTTTAAATCTCTGAGAGAAGATATTAGCCCTACCTTGGTGGCATACTATAATATCTTACTAAAGACCGGTGCTCTCCCAGCAGAGGCCAAAATAGCGCATATAAAAGGTATTACCCAAGAAGGGGAAGAATCCTCTTGACCCGGGGTCGTACCGTCCTATCTCACTGATAGACCAAGACCAGAAATTACTCACAAAAGTTTTGTCCAATCGTCTGGCTACGTATCTACCCACACTGGTGGGAAAATCCCAAGTAGGATTTGTAAAGGGCAGGGCGGCAGTGACTAATTTACGCAAAGTGTTGACGGTGCTAGAAACAGTCAGGCACGATCCCCAGCCAGGTACCCGGCCGGCACTCTTAGCGCTAGACGCAGAGAAAGCTTTTGATAACATACAGTGGGAATGGCTGGGGATGGTGCTGGACAAAATGAATGTCCAGGGAGCCTTCCGGGTCTTCTTGAAGGGTGTTTACAATAATCCACAGGCCCGCGTTCACTCCTCAGGATTTCTGTCGGATCCCTTTCAATTGCATAAAGGAACCCGGCAGGGATGCCCCCTGTCGCACCTGTTATTCAATCTAGCACTGGAACCTATGGCTAGATTCCTGGAGGAATCCGATATGTTCAGAGGTATTCAGGTAGGGTCTCTGGCAGTTAAGTTAGCCCTGTTTGCTGATGACGTTATACTTTTTATGTCAAATCCTCAAGAACATTTAACGCCGGTTTTTCACTTTTTACAGGAATTTGGGCAATGCTCGGGATATAAAGTCAACCTAGCTAAAAGCGAACTGCTGGAGTTGGGCAAACCATTGCCTAAGACCTTTTGGCAATCCTTGGGGTGTGGGATATCCCCGGTTGAAAACTGCATTACTTATCTGGGCATCAAGATAGGGAAGGTGCCAGACACCCTGTATGGCCTAAATTATCCCCCGTTATTTAAAAAAATACAAGCGGAACTCACCCGATGGTGCCAATTGCCATTATCCCTCCTGGGGAGGTGCCACCTGATTAAGATGGTTAGTTTCCCCAGATTGCTATACCCCTTTCAAACACTCCCTCTCCTATTGAAACATGTGGATGTCTCTAAACTGACTTCCGCATTCACGAAATTTATATGGGCAGGAAAAAGGCCTCGCATTGCACTCACCAAGCTCATGATGGGCAAACAAGAAGGGGGTGTGAACTTCCCGAATATCAGGGGCTACAACGTGGCATGTCTTTTTCGTCATGTAGTAGATTGGCTTCACGAAACGAGTCATTATTCCAACTTAGATCTGGAGGGGGAGTATGCCTCACCCTGGAACCTGAAGGCTTTGCTACATTGTAGAGTTGCTTCTCTTCCGTGCCGTCTCAAAACCTCCATTGTATTGAGAGATACAGTACTAGCTTGGAAAGCGGTACGTAAGCATTTTGATCTACCTCACCTGGTATCGAAACATATGCCGCTGAGCGGACACCCGGAATTTTTACCGGGAGTAGGCAAGGGAGACAGATTTGCCTCTTGGGGGACGGTAGGCATAAATAACGCAGGGGATCTTATGCATATAGAGGAAAGGAGATGGTTAACCGGGGCGGAAATCACCACTAAACTCAGACCCCTAGAAGGTAGGGTTAATTTTTTACAAATTCTTCAGGCACGAGCATTTTGCACCTCTAGGCTCAGGGATTTGAATAAGGAAGCCACCGCGCACACTCTAGATGAGGTCATAGGTCCAACGACTGGGCGTGCGACTATTTCAGGGCTGTATAGAGCACTGGGAGATGGTTTTGTTCGTCCACAATCAAGGGTTAGTTTCAAAGTCTGGGAACGGTGGACTCAAAATCCAGGTATAGGTGAGATCATATTGGGGGGTTGGGAGACGGTACGGAAGAGTGTTATAAACGAGAGCTGGAGGGAAACCTATTTTAAATTGATGCATTCAGCTATATATGGCTTTAATATTTTGCCTTCACAATCCTTCCCCGACCGCATTACGTGTTGCCCCAAATGCAATACACCCTTGACGAATTTATGGCATGGAGTATGGGGGTGTGTTCATACGAAGCGATTTTGGGGGATGGTACGCAAATATATTGCGGATCATTGGAAAACGAACCTTCCAATGACGCCTCAAGCGCTATTGTTCCATCAGGCGCGGCCACCGGAGGAAGAGGGTGCTCGAGGGGTGAGATCACCTCCCCTGCTGGTGCACACAATTTTACTGGTGGCCTTGAGATGCCTCCTGAGTAAGTGGCTGGAAACAGACACGCCGGGGTTAGACCTGATTGTGTCTCGTCTGAAACAGTTATTAGTTCTTGAGAGGGTGGAGGTGGAAAGACGGAAGGAAACGGGAACCAAGAAGCTATTCGCTAAATGGCAAATATTCATAGAATCGCAGTGCACAGCAGCCGAGGTAGTGGAAATTGTTACGCCTTTCAGGCACACAAAGTGGTATTATACGCAGCTCTTGGCAGGCACTTTAGGGGGTTTGCAACTTTGATCTAGCCCGGGAATAAATGATAAGTAGATACTCATTGATGACCTAAGTCGTGTCGGGGATGGGGGAAGTCATGTTTTCGGTCTATATGACGATCGACACTTATGCCATGTTTGTATGTTATGTTATGTTGTATTTAAGTCAAGGTTAATTTAATGATAGTTGAGTGCTGCGCACTCATGATGCAACCTTTGCGTGAAATGTTTGTAAGAAAATGTGAAAACTGTTAATAAAAATTATGTTTAAAAAAAAAAAAAAAAAACGTGTCAAAAAACTCTGTGCGAACTGGGCCTAACAGTTTTCTGGAGAGTACATTTTATTTGCATAAGGGGTGTGCTTGAGTTTGTATCTTAGGGTATGTTCACACGACCTATTTTCGGCAGTTTTTCGGGCCGTAAACGCCCGAAAAATCGGAAGCAGAACGCCTCCAAACATCTGCCCATTGATTTAGACGGGCCATTTTTTTACGCGGCCGATTTGAAAAAAAAAAAAGTCAGCGAAAAAGAATTGCAGGTCACTTCTTGGGACGTTTTTGGAGCCATTTTTCATAGACTCTATCGAAAACAGCTCCAAAAATGGCCGTAAAAAAAGCTGAGAGAATCGCCAGTGGCTTAAAAAACTTCTGAAAATCAGGAGCTGTTTTCCCTTGAAAACAGCTGCGTATTTTCAGACGTTTTGGAGTTTGTGTGTGAACATACCCTTAGTCACAAAGTTTCATGCAATGTTGCGTGAAGGTGGTTGTATGTGTAGATTATTTAGTTGTATTTTTATACATGGTATGCTGTGAACCCTCAAAAAATCTATGTTAGGCCCCATGCACATGACCGTTGTTACCATAATTACGGATCAAATTGCGAACTCTTTCATTTCTATTGGCCAAGGACACCTTTCCGTATATTTACGGATATGTGTCCGTGCCGTAGAAATGAGCTGCAAAATATAGAACATGTACTATTCTTGTTCGCAATTGCGACAAGGACTCGCCCAGAAAAGGCTATCGGTGCTTCCGCAATTGCGGACAGCTGCGGATGTGTCCGTGTGTGCGACAGTATAAACCCTTTGGCTATGTTCACATGCAGTGACCAAAAACGTCTGAAAATACGGAGCTGTTTTCAAGGGAAAACAGCTCCTGATTTTCAGATGTTTTTTAGGCCACTCGCGATTTTCGTGGCGTTTTTCGCGGCGTTTTTTATGCCCGTTTTTGGAGCTGTTTTCAATAGAGTCAATGAAAAACGCCTCCAAAAACGTCCCAAGAAGTGTCCTGCACTTCTTTTGACGAGCCGTCATTTTACACGCCATATTTTGACAGCGACGCGTAAAATAAAGGCTCGTGGGAACAGAACACCATAAAACCCATTGAAAGCAATGGGCAGCAGATGTTTGTAGGCGTATTAGGGGCGTTTTTTTAGGCGTAATTCGAGGCGTAAAATGCCCGAATTACGTCTGACACCACTGAGTCTGAACATACCCTCACAGTCGTGTGCATGATAATGTATTATTATAATTTTTTTTAAAGAATTCCTGTTTGTCATAAAGTTACGTGAAGGTGCACATGGTTGCCCACATGAAAATTGCAATCATGAGGTTGTCTGGTTTCAGGAAATATATAGGGTTTAGGGATGCACTCATTTTTTAAGGTGTGTAACCCCTGAATTTTGTACGTTGTTACTTTTTTTTAATTTCCAGCTTAAAAACAGATTTTAGTTTTTTTAAATTCTGGTGATTTTACAAAGAAATGTGCATGTAGACATAGACATGAGGGGTATATATGCGCTCTACACATCCTGAACTTGAATTTGCTGCTTAGGTCACACTTTTAGCCACAAATATCATATTTTTTTTAATTTTGTATTAAGAATTGCGTAACGGTGCCTGTGTGTATAAAGTGATGAGTGGCATTTTGACAATGGGCCAAGTGTCTGACTACTAAAAATGGTCCTGACTATCAGAGGTGCAAAATGTCCAAAAACTCCCGGCGGCAAAATACGTTAAACCACACCCATTTGCCTAGCCACACCCCTTTTTGGGACACTTGCGAAGAATCTAGTGAGGCCAAAACATCTGTTCCTTTTAATGCATCATAAATAGGTCTAAAACTTGATGCGACATTATTCGCCAGAAACGCGCCACATTTTACAACAAAGTTTAGGCGCAGTCACAGTAATAAATCCGCTCCTATGTATCTCTACATCAGTGTAACTCCAGCTGTTGCAGCTGTCAGAGCATGTTGGGAGCTGTAGTTTCACAACAGCTGGAGCGCCGCATGTCTTAGACCACCGCTCTGTATGTTACATGTAGAAGAGATTCTCTGATTTGATTGAAAACATTAGACATTACTGCGCAGCGTCCTGGAACACATTACAAGGAGACCTTTGTGTGTTGGGAACCGCTGTGCACTTACATCAGGAAACGAAACACATTAGACGGGCGCTGAATAGCAATCAGGTTAAGTAACAACAAAGCCGGGCATGTCTGACCTCTGGCTGACCGATGCTAGAATGGAAGATCTTGATCTAGCATGAAAATAATGACTGTGTTGACACGTTTATATATAAGTATATACTGGTCCCGATAACAGTCTCACAAATTTCCAGTTAAGCAATGAAAGGACAGAACGCCCAATGTTAGGTGTTATTATTGGATCTAGTAAGAATTACATGTATTATCAAACAAATAACAGAGAGATTTAGAAAAAATGGTCAGCTTTTAACAGGAGCAGCGCCACTCTTGTCCATGGGCTGTATCTGGTATTGCAGCTTGGTCCCATTCGCTTGAAAGGAGCTGAGCGGCAGTACCAGGCACGACCCACAGACAAAAGCGTTGCGGTTTCTGGTAAAAAAAAAAAAGTTGACCCATTTATGGGCAGCACGATGGCTCAGGGGTCAGCACTGAGGTCCTGGATTTAAATCCAACCAAGGACAACATCTGCACAGAGTGTTGAGCTCACAATTTAAAAAAAAAGAAGAAAGGAAATGTATTGGTTTCCTATTAAATTGGCCGTAGTGTGTAAGGCCTTATTCACACAAATGTATTTCTCATTCGCATGCTGCCGGACAGCACCCTGAACCATACAAATCAATGGGGCTATTCATACATCTGTATGTGTCGGTCTTGAGAAACTCACCGCATGTCCTATCCTGGTCCGTTTTTGCAGACCAGACTCAACCATTGAAGTCTATGGATGCGTGAAATAAACCGTATATAGCACACGGATGACATCCATGTGCGGTCTGTTTTTCACAGATCAGTTGCTAAAGAAATGCAGAAATAAAAAGAAAAGATAAAGAGGAGAGAAACACGAGAAAAATGGATGACGCAGAAACCCACGGACACAACATGAATATTCATAAGGATGAAAAACGGTCAGTTTTTTTGCGGACGCAAAGCGGACATGCTCTTGAGAATAAGGCTAAGGAGATCGGGAATATAGATTGAGAGCCCCATTAGTGACATAGACTGATGTGAATGGTGACAATATCTGGACAGTGCTGTTTAGGGCCTCATGCACCCGACCGTATTGGTTTTGCGGTCTGCAAAACAACGGGTCCATAGCGGTCTGTCGGACTGCAAAAAAAACCTTTTGTGCTTCTGTGTGTCATCCGGAATCACGGATCCACAATAATTCACCAGTATTAGTAAATCCACAAATCCGGACAATAAAATGACTTGTCCTGAGGATTTGCGGTCCCCGCACCGATCCGTGTAAATCGCGGTCGTGTGCATGGGGCCATAGAAAATAACAGATCTGCAATCCACAAAAATGCGGATAAATTGCAGCCGTGAAAATATAATCGTCTGCAAAAGGCCTAAGCAATGGAAAATCAATCTAATTTCAGACAATTTATCTGTTAATTAGTAATAATCTGTCAATGTCCGTCATTAATTGGTGTTTGTTTTTTTTCCGTCCCGCTAATTCTTAGTTACGGCTCTTTCAGTTACGGTTTTATCTTTGAATGCATCAGCAGTAAAACATCTTCCAAGGCCGGGAAATAATTCACTTCTGGGCTTCAATAGCTGTCAAGTACGTTTCTTCATTCTGTGAGTCGTGCGCCCTGTGTCAGCAAGACCTGTCCCTTGTTAGGGTATGTTCACACGGCAGCGTCCGTAACGGCTGAAATTACGGGGATGTTTCCGCCTGAAAACATCCCCGTAATTTCAGCCGTAACGGCATGTGCAGGCGCTTGAACACCGCGTCCATTACAGACGTAATTGGCGCTGCTATTCACTGGAGTCAATGAATAACGGCTCCAATTACGGCCAAAGAAGTGACAGGCCACTTCTTTGACGTGGGCGTCTATTTACGCGCCGTCATTTGACAGCGGCGCGTAAATATACGCCTCGTGTGAACAGACAAACGTCTGCCCATTGCTTTCAATGGGCAGATGTTTGTCAACGCTATTTTCGGACGTAATTCGGGGCAAAAACGCCCGAATTACGTCCGTAATTAGTGTGTGTGAACATACCCTTACATGTGAGGTGTATTCTGTACACAGGGATGGGGTCTGCCGTCTCCTGTGTCTAAATCATCCCCGCATCTCATTATCAATTCCACTTAACTTCTTTAAAGGGGAATTACACTTTATGGTATTACAGTTTCAGCATATAAATGTTTTTTTTTGTATAATGTTATACAATTTTCCAATAAACTTTATCAATTCCTCGCTGCCTTCAAGATCTCTGCTTGCTTTCATTTAGTAGAAACCTTTATTGTTTATTTCCAGTGGATATTATTCAGTCTTGGTCATGTGATGGTCACACAGAGCTTGTTAGGCCCTGTTCACAAAGCCTCCCATTGCTTTCAATGGGAAACCACCTTGTTGATTAGGGGGGGGGGGGGTGCGGAATTGCAATCTAATCTAATCAGCATGCAGAAATGCGGCTGTTTTTACTGGAAAACCATGGCAGAAAAAAATCTGTCATGTGAACATAGCCTAAGAGCTACAGTACAGTTATCAGATTTCTCTTGTACCAAGTCATATAACTGTGGGTCTGTTACACAACCAGGGCAAATGTTTAGCCACTAGAAGTAATCAATGAAGGTTCCTATTGATTAGCAGCAAGCAGAGATCTTGAAAATTGTGATAAATTAACACAAAGTATAATGGAAAAATGTATCAATTTTCAGAGAAATCTAGTAAAATAGATATTTTGAATAAGAAAATAAGAGCAGATCTTCATAACTGCATATAAAGGAAGTCACTGGTTTAGGACAATTTCAAACATGTTTTTGGAATGTAGGAGGAAATCTGAGCGCCTGGAGGAAACCTACACCAATACATGAGAACATACGAGGTCCATGCAAATGCTGCCACGGTCGGAAATGAACCTTGGAGCCCAGCGCTGCAGAACTACTCACTGCGCCTTTATGCTGCCAATTGTGATATTTCCATGAAAAAGCCCCAAAAATAATGAAAAATAGGTGAAGGTTCATTAGATATGGATTAATCAATGCATCTAATACGAGCCATAGTAAAGTGATAGGCCGCATGTTGTTGCAGTCCAAAAAATTAAACCGTCAGAAAAATACACTGAGAAATTATAAAAGCAGGTAATAACAGAAAAATGTAGGAAAACAGCTGTAATACAGCTATCCCACCGCAAAAAAAACCCACATTTGGCTGTGTTCACATCACCGTTCCTTTCCGCTGAGGGGTTCCGTCAGAGGTTTCCATCAGGTTAACCCCTCAATGGAAAGGCAAACGGAAACCTTAGCTTCCGTTTCCCTCACCATTGAACTCAATGGTGACTGAAACCTAGCTAATGGTTTCCGTTTGTCACCGTTGTGACAGGATTCTGTTGTTTTTGATGGAATCAATAGCCCAGTCGACTACGCTATTGATTGAACACTTGCACTGCCATTGACTACCAATGATTTTAAAATTAAACGAAAACCGTCTAAAAATGTTACCTAGGGCCCCGTTTTCTATAAAACGGGGCCCTGAGGGTAGAAATAAAAAAATATCCACTGTCTGAACCACACATGATCAGAATTTCTTCCTGGAAACTTGCAATGTTCCGGACCCATTCCTCCGTTTTTGCTAACCTCGCTGCTTCTTATATCAATTTATCCTTCTTTAAGACAGATTTTTACAATATGGTTTTTCTTCTTCATTAATTTGTCCACTTGACTCTACTTGACACTGACAGATTGCATCTGGAAATTTTCATCCCAGCATTCATATTGTGCTACAAGTTGGAAAATAGCCATATTACTAATAATGGGACACTGTCACCCCGTAGTGTTGATTTAGTAATGGACACCATGACGTGAGGTCACTTGGCCTCTCAGGCCGGACAGCTGCAAACAGCTGGAATCTGAGGCAAAGGTTAGAAGTAGAAATAAAAACAAGATGGAAGGAAGTTTTTATTGCCATACATTCTGCATTCATTCCTGCCGGCTTTAGTGACTACGTTAATAAGATATGGCATCCTGATATTGTTTCGTTTTATACCATGCTTTAATTTATTTAAAATGCTGTCATTTTTTGGGTTTTAGTGCGACTTTTTATTCATAAAAGTAACAGAATTACTGCTTATATATCTAAATGATAGCCATTTTCTGCCTTAAAGGGGTTATACTGGACTTTTCAAAATAAGCAGCAGTGCAGGGGACGGTGCAAAATAATAAACAAGCAGATGCTGACCCCCTGATGTGCCCACCGCTCCAGCGCTGAGACCCCTTTCTTCCCAGCTTCGGTCCTAGAAGCTCCTGCAGCGGTTACACGACTTTCATCGGTCACGTGCCGCTGCAGCCAATCGCTGGTTTCACCGGTAGAGTGCTGTTCATGGCAGCATCATCGCTGAGGCCAGCGATTGGCTGAAGCGACACATGACTGATGAATGGCATATGACCACTGCAGGAGGTTGCGGGACTGTAGCTGTGGAGCACAAAGTCTTAGTGATGGAGCAGGGGGGGGGGGGGCACTTCATGGGGTGAGAATCTGCTAGTTTATTATATTACACTATCACCTGCCCTGCTACTGATGACGCCTTTAAAAACATATTTTGTATCTGACTTGTCTGCACTATTTAGTAAAATTATCTGGCTCATAAAGAATTGAGGATGATAAATAACTCTACTTTTTGCACAGTCAGGTACTTTTTAGTCTGTCTCAAGCATAAAAATTATTTTTTACTACTTAGAAACCGTCAACAAGCAGGCTAACTGCTCTTGTCTGATCTTTTTCTGGGTTTTGCCTGCTTCTTTTTATTACTTGGAATGTACAAAGGTAAACTGTACTGAATGGCCCATTATGGTCAATAAACGATGCTGTAACATCAAAAAAAATCTGAGCAGGGATGTTAGGAGGCAAAGGTTTTCGGCGCTTAGCGGGGGGAGGGTGGCGTTCACAGCGGTTGGATCCCTACCGATCATGTATTGGTTGCATATCCTAGCGATATGCCATCAATATCTTATGTGAGAAATCCCCTTTAATACCCTCTGCAGCTTAGCTCATTACCACTTTAATACCCATAATAACCTGACTTTTCTACCCTAAATAGCCGTTGCAAGTATACATTATTTATATGTGAATCAGGCTAATAGAATATTCTTGTGAAGCGATTATTCTGTTAATGAGCCAATCAGACCCACTAAATTGGCTCATAATAAGATCTGTTAACAGCAACTAGTCTACTTGCTTATGGTTTCCAGGTAGCAACTGGTGATTTTTACCATACAGAAAAAAAATAATAGACGAGCTGGAGAAATTTCAAAGGTGGAA
The DNA here is from genome assembly GCF_050947455.1 of Rhinoderma darwinii. Lineage (NCBI taxonomy): Eukaryota > Metazoa > Chordata > Amphibia > Anura > Rhinodermatidae > Rhinoderma > Rhinoderma darwinii. The sequence goes on along the minus strand of NC_134687.1, from coordinate 579,364,534 downwards.
GACTAGATTATTAAATGGGATGGGATTTCTCTCTTACAATAAAGGCTAGAAAAATGGGGTTTGTTCAGATTGGTAAAAAGATGCCTCAGAAGTGGTCTTATTGACATTTATTTGTATACGTGTGGTCAATACAAAGAACTGGCACTTAATCTGTTCTTTTCATGGACTTTACAAAGGACCAGGGGACAGTCATTGCATGTAGGAGAAAGTCGTTTCAGACATTAATGTGGGAAATTGTTCTTTAAAATTAGAGTAGCCAAACTATGGAATTCCCTACCCCAAGAGGTAGTAATGGCTGATACTGTCACGGCCGTGGTCGTGGACAGCTGCCGTTCCTTACCTTGGGACAGCCGCGACCACAGACTGTTGGCATCCCGCCAGCGTCTTCCTCCTAGGAAATGCCAGCATTTGCGGCAGTCCAGCCCTGCTCTGTCTGTTAAGGTATGCACGCCCGACCTTAAAGGGCCAGCGCGCACACATGTTAAAGTTCCCTAATTAACCCCTGATCATCCTGGACTATAAGAAGGGCTCCGCCCTTCCACTCCCTGTCTGAGCGTTGTTGCAGTTTTCCCATTTTTGTATTGCACATAGTCCCTTAGTGCTTTCCTGCTCCCAGTGTTCCCGGGCCCTGCCTCCGATCTCCTGTATCCCGTGCTGCGTCTTGTTCCCGAGCCTGTTTAGTATCTGAGCCGTGCCTTGCTTCGCCTGCTGGAATACACCACGTCTGGTGTCAGCTACCATCCCGGATACCATCCACCACGTCTGGTGCAACCTGCCACGTCTGCTGGAATACACCACATCTGGTGTCAGCTGCCATCCCGGATACCATCCACCACGTCTGGCGCAACCTGCCACTTCTGCTGGAATACACCACGTCTGGAGTAATCTGCCATCCCGGATACCATCGGTCACTTCTGGCGCAACCCGCCACATCTAGCCCCATCTGTGCCAGAGCCCTTGCCACCGTCTGGACTATCCCAGGTACCCTTGTGCTAAACTCCTTCTATAGACTTTTGGATAGACTGTGTGTTGGTCAGCTGCCTCTCCGCTACGGCGGAGCGTCCTAGTGGGTTCACATACCCCTAGATCGTGACAGATACTTTTTTTTTTTTTTTTTACTGACGAGTGGCATTGCTGATTATAACTAATCTAACAATGAAAGATGTGTAATTGATTGAGAAAGGTTGAACTCGATGGACCTGAGTCTTTTTTGAACCTATGTCACTATGAAAAAAAAAAGAAAAAATTAAAAGCTGGAACTCCAGAAATGGAACAAGTGGATATGATTTAGGGTATGTTCACACACACTAATTACGGACGTAATTCGGGCGTTTTTGCCCCGAATTACGTCCGAAAAATGCGCCTCAATAGCGTTGACAAACATCTGCCCATTGAAAGCAATGGGCTGACGTTTCTCTGTTGACACGAGGCGTATATTTACGCGCCGCTGTCAAATGACGGCGCGTAAATAGACGCCCGCGTCAAAGAAGTGACCTGTCACTTCTTGGGGCGTAATTGGAGCCGTTATTCATTGACTCCAATGAAAAGCAGCGCCAATTACGTCCGTAATGGACGCGGCGTTCAAGCGCCTGCACATGCCGTTACGGCTGAAATTACGGGGATGTTTTCTCCTGAAAACATCCCCGTAATTTCAGCCATTACGGACGCTGTCGTGTGAACATACCCTTACTCTATCAGTGTCTGTCCCCGACACAAATAGAACTCATTCAATTATGTGGCTTGCAGAATCAGGAAATAATCTGAAAATTCATGTAATAAATAAACATTTAGTCATTTTAATGCACATCTTCCCACTCAGTAAAACTCTGTTTAATGGAAGTTTGTTAGATTAGCAACAATCATAAGTGACCTGGGAGGACGCTGGCAGCTTACACTTGACATTGTTTGTAATAAAATGTATTCATTCTTATTGCTTTATACTGGAAATCTCTGCATCCATTACTAAACCACAATAAAACTCTATGATCTCCACTTAATACAGAAGCGCACTTGTTAAGCAAAAATGACTTTTTAATGTAACTGATAGCAGAAAATTATCCCAATTACGCAGAATGATATGATTCAAGGCTGACTTTTTGTTAAGGATAACAACTTGAATACAAATACATAGGATTTAACAATACTATGGAAAATCTAAACTAAGCCCGTTCAAGTCGACTCAACAACGCTCTCTGCATTAATTGTTGTTATTCAGAATCTTATAAATATAATGTGCAAATCGTCGGAACAACCAGTTCTCGCATGAATACATTTATCCCATTATTACAGGAAATTATGGATTATTTCGCAGGCCATTGATGGGGATTTTGTTTTTTCTTTATTAGAAGTGTCTTACGTAGGGAATCAGACATAATGTGTGAGTATAATGAGAGCCGCAAAACTGATTAAATACGTATTTAATAAGACAGCGCTATGTATTCGGAAGTAGTAAAATTACTACTTAACTATTGAGGATGTAACATGATTGACAACGTCTCGGGGTAAACCTGTATATGCAATAGTACACAGTAGGAGACAGGAGAGTTGTGAGGCCGCCACCAAATATTGAGTCACTCCCTGTCCCCAGTGGACCTCACAGGCTAAATATCTATCAGTATGTTTTTTGGGTGTGGGACTAAATTGGAATACCCAGAAAAAAAAACCATGTAAATGTTGCCTAAGGAGAACATAACATTTCCATGCAGATGTTGGCTTTGGGTGGATTTGAACCCAGGGCTCTAGTGCTTCAGGCACCATATAGTTACATAGGTTAAAAAAAGTTTCAAGTTCATGTACCTCAGGTTATTTTCAAGCCATGTTGATCCAGAAGAGGGCAAATACAAACCCCTATTACCAATTGCCATTATGTGAGTGGAAAATAAAATCTCTCCGACTACAAATAACATAAGTTTAACGAAAGGCTCCCTTTAAAATAAATTTAACCAATCAAACCTCAAGTGGCAGTGAGTTCCATTGTATTACTGCTCTTAATAAAAATATAAATATAAATTGTATGATGCTCCAGACCATCCATTGTCTGAAATACTGCATGTCGCTTGCTCCAGCTCTACTATGTACACAATAGTCCAAATGATGAGACTATATTATCATCACAAGCATATGTCCCCTTCCAATATATCCAGTTGTCTTATGTGCCTTGGCGGCAGCTGCCTGACACTGGTTGCAACATTTCAATTTAATATCCATTAACCTCCCTATGTCCTTTTAATATTGTTATATCATTTAATATGTAAAAGTGAATTTTGTTTTGTCATCCTAAATGTATAATTTTTTATCTCAGTTAAACGTCATTTGCCACTTCTCAGTCCAAGCTGCATTCTTACTCTCTTTACCAATTACAATGGCATTAATATATCTATTCAAAAGGACAATCCCATGCTGATTCTTATGGTACCAAAGAGAAGATTCAGTGCATCCAACAAGTGACAATCTACTAATATCTTATGTTATTCTATCGCCATCCAGTAATGTGCTTCTAGATAACTGACCATGGCCTTACTTAGTCGGTGTGTCAATGAACCTGTCTGCTTCTACCGCCCCCCTTGGTAAGGCTTAGGACATTCTAAGGTCATCCTGACAATTCCCCCCCTGACAGTCGTGGTCCAGGAGATCAGCACATTTTAATGAAGTAAATGAATATTAGCAGTACGTTTTCTTAGAATGGAGGATATATTCTATTTTATACCACTGGGCAAATCCTGTAAACCAATATAGAGTTGAATCCCAGTATCCTACTTTACAATGAAAGATAACACCTCTATAATACAGCTGTACGCAGAAAAAACAGAATCCTACCATTGACTCCATGAATAGTGACTTGTGAACAGGTCACAGAGCATGCCCACAACACTCTTCCAAGTCAAGGGGAGAGGAAATTTCAGAACGCCATTTTCTGGTGTTAAAAAGTTGCAAATTATGTCGCACGCCATATTTGCGCAATGATTTACAACTTTTTGTCGTCTCTAAGAGCGCTTTTAAAAAAAGTACGGGGAGGTTAGCAAGAGAGGGCCACTCAGAAGATTTGCTATAATTTATGCCAGAATCTGGCATGAATTATAACGGAAATCTATGCCAGCCAGCTCACTTTGTGGTGCAGAGAAAGCCCAAGATTCATGCGCCTCTTAATAAATTTGTTGCATCTTACTCCAGCAGGCTTCAGTAAATGACTGGCGTATTAATCACCAGTCTTAGTAAATCTGGGCCAATGAGCCATTTTCTGTGTGAGGTTTATTATGTCCATGTAGCTGCTGTAAAGCAAACCTCTGAACTGCTGTGCACAGCTCTGAGCAACAGTCCCAGAGCTGCCCCATAATGATGTACAGAAAATAAAAATAAGCAAAAAAAATAAGATGTTTTAATTAGTAAAACAAATAAAACAAATAAAGTTGATACATTCCCTTATACAGAAATCCATTGTTTTTTAAATACTTACGATCCATGAAAGTTATTGGGGCTTTTTTTTTGCCTGGTCGTTGTTACTCCTCAGTATCGGTCTCAGTTTTGCAAGTCATCTTAAGGCAATTGTGCAACATTACATTTTCCCATTAATTTCAAAACAGCAGGAATATATCTGGCATTTTTTAACACGGTAGGAACGCAACATAGATAAGATGTATTTGTTCTAAAATAAACAAGGCTCCCTGCACACGAAAGTGCCCGTAATCACTCTCCGTAAATATACGGGAAGGTGTCCATGGGCAATAGAAGTGATGGGGTCTGTAATTACGGATGAATTCCACAGTCGTGTGCATGGGCCCTAAAACTATCACTAAACTTTAAAATGATTAAGAAGACAAAAATCAGACACTATACACATTACGGCTTTCTTCTATTCAGGGCTTTGTTCTATGATAGGGCTTTCATCGAGGTGCCTCTACAGTAGGGACGTACCTCTATCGTACCTCCGATATCATGCAGAGGCTCAGAGAGTTTTTTTCTGTCCGACTCCCTATGAATCCAAGGGAAGTGAAAATTGTGACATGTTCCATCAGACTCCGTATTGTTTCTAGAGGGCAAATCTATGTACATGATGAAGCCTGTACGGCAGTGCAGGGAGGCTGTATTAGGGCGGATTTACACGAACGTGTAATACGTCCGTGCAACGCGCGTTCTTTTCACGCGCGTCGCACAGACCTATGCTAGTCTATGGGGCAGTGCAGACTGTCCGTGATTTTTGCGCAGCGTGTGTCCGCTGCGTAAAACTCACGTCATGTTCTATATTTCTGCGTTTTTCGCACATCACGCACCCATTGAAGTCAATGGGTGCGTAAAAATCACGCGCACCACACGGAAGCACTTCCGTGGGATGAGCGTGATTCGCGCAACAGCAGTCAAAAGTATGTTTGCAAACAGAAAAGCACCACGTGCTTTTTTGTTTACAAACATACAAACAGAGTGTCATAATGATGGCGGCTGCGCGAAAATCACGCAGCCGCGCATCCTATGTGATGTTAAGTGCCTTTTGCACACGCTCGTGTAAACCCGCACTTAATCCGAATAAAGTAGACAACGGTCTTTGTGCACTGACTACAGGATCTGTACCCATGCGCATGAGCCCTAATATTATGATCTGTCTAAGAAAACAGTAGTCAATCTATTCCTTGTCTACCTTGTTTCTATTAATCAAAACTATGATTGTAGTAAATAAAGAAAAGTAATCTTTCCTTTATACTTTTTATTTTTTTAGAAAACACATCTAATTTTGGCCTTAAAAACTCATCTAAAAACCAAAACAATTCTGTATACCAACCAAGAGTCGAAAATCTAATTTTGGGCCAAGCACCCGATTTGCGGGACAGTCCCGCAAAAATGGGACTGTTGGCAATTATGAACCTATAGTGTGTGAACAAGGCCTTAAGAGTCTTGTTCTTGCCGGAAGCTGCTTTTCTAAGATAGTGGGAGGGTCATCTTACTTGTCTGTCTGTTTCTAGCCCCCCGTGCTCTCCAGGGAACCCTGGAATACCTTCACTGATGCTGCATTACGATTGGCTAATGTAACATGAGTGACAAGGGAGCATGAGGGGGCTGTGCTTTGGACACAAGGAGTGGAGCATGACCAATATTCAGAACTGTGGAAAGACTTGTGTCATGCACATGACCCACAGAGCTCTATAGGGCCAATATTACTAGCATGAGCTAGTAATTGAAACAGCATGACTCGGATTTAAATAACCAAAAAGAGTGAAAGTGCTAAATCATATAAGAAAAAGGAATTGCGGTCACTAAAATATGAAACCATGTCTGGAAGACGATACATCTAAAATAAGGCCCCATGACCGCGGACGTAATTTTGATCTGCAATTACGGACTGTAATTGCAGATCAAAGTAAGGACCCACTCATTTCTATTGCCGACAGACACCTTCCCGTATATTTACGAGAATGTGTCTGGGCCATAGAAAGGGCTCCGCAAAAAATAGGACATGTCCTATTTTAGATTTCAACGACCTAGCTCCCATATTTTATAATAGGAGCATGGCCCGCAAATGCAGGTGACTGTCAGCGGCCGGTCGTAACCGTAATCACGAACCGGGATTACGGCTACAGCCGTGTGCAGGGGCCTTATTTATTCTCTTTAATGCATTATTAAGTATGACCACTAGTGACAAGTTTATAGGCTAACTTACAAGAAATATTACTGTCCGAAGTAGCATATAGGAAGATCAATACTTAACTTGGACAAATAGAAAATAAAATATTGCAGGGACAAATCTGGTATGATTTGCTGCCAGTTCAGGGAAGTAACTGCACGCACCTCTCGATTTATGAGAACTGAGGAGGCCAACTGCACAGAAGATGTGAACGTTGAATTTATGTTCCTAATACATCTTAAGATTTATCGTGAAACAAAACAACAGCTCAGCACAAACGCAATTATCCAAGCGGCCAATAATACCCGAATGAACCACAAGCTCTGGGTTAAGCTTAATAAACGTAAAGACTATTGGGAAAAGCTGAATAAATTCAAGGTAGCAGAATCAGTATTCCTGCAACAGCAGAGGACAAGTTCTCCTGCACACAAATATCTCGATACAGTATTAACAGCTATATGAGATGCAGAGTAAGTAGTCGCATTCAGGCCCTGGTGGTTGAGGGGGCCCGAAGCCGCACTGCCACATATGAAGACACCAGTATTTTAAAATTTTACATGGTGGTGGGGTGCCATGATTTTGCAGTGGGGCCAAGAATCATCAAGTTACGCCTCCGTGTTTTAATATTGCAACATATTTTATTCAACTGAAATACAAATCTAAGATAAAAGTAATGTAAAGATGTATGTAAAAGCTGTAATCTGGGAACTATTCTGGTTATCACATCATTTTTTATTAGCATAGCCTAGTCATTCAAAGAGGTACCACTCCAAGGATTAGATTTTTGGGATATTGAAAAGGAATCTTCATCATGGAGCCACTTTGAAGGATACAATATTGAATTAAATAAGTTATTATTCCCCAATACATTGATACAGAAGTGATCCTATAATAATCAGGGTTGCAGGAAATTTCCAGTTTCCATTAGTGACATAGTCTGCCAGTGAGTCAAACAATTGACAGAATAGACTAATGGGCACTATAGAGCAGTGTTTCTCAACTACAGTCCTCAAGTACCCCCATCCCCCTCAAGCATTTCATGGTTTGGGTATATCCAATAGAGAGGACACCTGTGGCAATGCCTAATGCAATGACAATAATTATATCACATGTGCAATACTGCGGAAATTCTTAATAATAAAACCTGTTGGCAGTACCTGAAACATCTTGACTTCCAAAGAGTCTAAATATATAGGTAACACAGACTACAAAATAGTCGCTCAATAGGTTTGAGACAATGAAGGGAAATCTTCAATTAACGGAAATCACATAATACACAAGAAAAATCGTATCAACACAATCTGTGATTGGGAATGGTGTGGCATGAGCACTGCCGAGCTACTTTTCCCCTTCTAACTACAATGCCAATCCAGCTTCGAGTCATTTGAGAAGGACTGGTTGCCTAGCAACCAGTCTTTTATGGGGTTGTCAGGCACAGCTTCCATAACAACCAGTCTGTCCCAGATTATTTCTGTCTTCAGCTCAAATACAAAGCTGGCTCTGAGTCAAGGGCAGAAAAGAGGCAAGTTGTCTTGGAAATAATAGAACAATGCTGTTATGTAAATGGAGCAATATCTCAAGGCTGCTGGAGTCTGCTGGTAGAGAGCGTACACGTAAACCCGCAACCTCTAATCTGTAAACACTCTGGTCGACAAAATCTAAGGCTACTTTAAGGTGTTCGCCAGAGCTGACCGCAAGGTGAGATGGACTTTGCTGCTTAGAACCCAGGTTGTCTTTGCAGAGTGAAGTTTTGGAAAAGAGGTGCAGTGCGGGCAAACCTGAGCTGGAAAGCAGACAGCCAGAAGGTTAACTGAAAGTCCAGAAACGGAGTAGGGGTAATCAGACAAGCCTCGGTCAAAACTAGTCGGGAGCGGATAATCGGAATTGGTAGACAGAGGGTTGAGGAGAGACAAGCCGAGGTCAGTAGACACGAGGTCCAGAAATCAGAAATGCAGGAGAAGTCAGGAGCTTGATCAGAAACCAGGAAAATTCACAAGCAAAGACAGGTGGGAAGAGACAGGTATAAATACAAGCCCAGAGCAGATTGGAAGAAGGACAGAGAAGAGAGATAGGTTTAAGGTAAAAGAAGAACCGCCCAGAAGCTAGACAGGTTGTCAAGTACATGCTTTTCTACATATTTTGCTGCCATAGTTTCTAGCTTTATGTAAAACAAAAAGCATGCATGAAAAACCTCTTTAAATATTATTTTGTATAACAGAAATTTAATGTATATAAAGGTTGGTGCGACATTTATGATACCGATCCATGAAGACGCTACTTCTACCACATTATATCATTTAAATGGACACAACTCAAGATTATGCTTACGTAAGCAAGGTCTATATATTTGGAAATGCAGAAACTAAATATACCTTCATCTGATATCCATCTGTAACTATACTCCATGGTCAAAGGTCATACAGTAAAATCGCTGCTAACAGCAACCTGGCGCCTGCAGACTCTCAGCTTGTGTAGCTGTGTTACTATGGAGCACATATAGGCCGTAAGATATAATTCAGAGGGTTCATGTCTAGTTACTTATGATGAAATGTAATGTATGCACTGATTTGCCATGCAAGTAGAAGATTTAACCTCAAGGAAAATGTATCACATCTACCAGTAGGCTTAGTAACACAAAATATCTTATGGGCAACCGGGACGGTTTTAATGGGTGGCAAACTGGGCAATAGCAAACTAAAACCACCCAGTATTATTTAACGGCAAACGGTGGAGTTATTAAAGCATTGGACTGCAGCATAGGAAATATGTTGGGTATTATGTGGGCTCTTTAAGGGAGTATTTTTTGGAAGCCACAAATAGTTTTTTATTATCACTATCATTATAATATGGTATTATAGTCTTGGCACTATATGGCGGTATAATGTGGCCTGAAATTACTGTCTCAAAATGGCACCCGGCTGTGGAAGGCTTTCTTTTATCGTCCATGGCCCCATTTTTTATAAGATTGAGAAGGTCTTTTAACAATCTATTCAATGATTTCTGAGTTAATTCTGTTTTCCTAATAGATATCATAGGGGTTACCGCCTAACCTTGACAGAATCCTGAATGACAGGTTTGCATAATTAAAAAAGAGAACCAAGAGTGACGGATATAGACCACAATAATGAGGCAGATTTAATGTTCAATATCTAGGGGTAACAACCCTTGTAGGAGCTGGAATCGCAGCCATATTGGTTTGCCTGTCTAACAAAAACGGAATTTATCTTGACAGCTCAGTGTCGTACATTAGCGGTTGCAAAAAAATGGAGCGTTTTTCATCCATATGAATGTCTATGTTGCCGCCCTGTGTCATCCATTTTTCTCCTCTGCAAGTGCTTTTTTTCCTCTGCATTTCTTTAGCAACTGATCTGTGAAAAAGTATGGCACACGGATATCATTTGTGTACATTTCATTTTTTTCACACACCCATAGACTTTAATAGGTGAGTCTGGTCTGCAAAAATGGACTAGAATAGGGCATGCTTTGAGTTTCTCGCTGAGTAAAAATGTTTGTGTGTATAGCGCCATTGACTTGCAACGCTCATTGTGTGCGGCCCTGCTTCACAATATGCACATGCGCAGTAGTGCCGATGAGAACGGTGACGTAAAGGTTGTACTGCGCATGCTTACGGGCATGCGCAGTACAAACTTTATGTTACCGTTCTGATCGGCACTACTGCGCATGCACCGTAATCCTAATCGGCGCATGCGCAGTACAACCTTTACACTCACCTTTCTGTTCAGCGTATGTGCAGATTATGAAGCAGGGTCGCGCGCGCATTCAGGATACTACGGGGCCAGGCGTGAACTCGCCTATTACACTGCCAGGCCCCTGTCAATCAATGTAAGACGGGAGGGAGGGAGTGGGTTTGAACTGGGGAATGACGACAAAGCATTTTAGAGCAATGTGTCCGTGTTTAAGATCTGTGTACAGTATACTATTCCCAAAAATACACCAACATAACTGTATATTATTATTCTGCAGTAGTTTTATATATTCCCCCATCTATGACAAAAAGGTTACTGAGAAAGGACTTCTGGGGTTCTTGGCTGCAGGGGTAGGGGCAATGAAGCATAGCCTGGACAGACATGTTCATACCCACAATCCAGGGAAATGAAGGCAAAGTCACCGCATCTTGAAGCTTGTTCATATACATAGTACACAGCGATAGGAATCTATATACATACCCACCATTCATGAACAAGTGTATATAACAAATAAGGCCATATCTCTGCACATTGATTATTCCAGTAGATGTTATTTAATATTCCATTCAAAATTATCTCTATACAGAACTGATGTCAACTCGTAAAGTTGAACTCCATTCAGCCCTATGCCACATACTTAACTCTGACTCTCCCTGCCCTTAAGGCTACATCCAGACGAGCGTGTCTGATTTGCTCGTGTAAAAAAACACAGCGTTTTTCCTACATTTTACATAGTCCGTGTGCCATCAGTGTGCGCTGGGTATTGGCATCAGTGTGCTTTGCGTGTGGCATGCGTTTTTCACGTCCGTGCAATTACTCAATTTCTCTGCATTTCTTTGTAACTGATGCGTGAAACACAGATCTGGTCCGCGTGCTGTCCGTGTTTTTCACGCACCCATAGACTTCAATGTGCTGCTAGGTGCGCAAAAACACACCAATATAGGACATGCAGTGAGTTTCATGCAACGGACATTCACTGTGTGAAAACTCAGGCATGTCTGAATAGCCCCATGGAAATGAATGGGTCAGTGTGCACAGCACACGGACGAGGAACACGCTCACCTGAATGCGCTCTTAAGCTCATGTAATGATTAGTCAACATCTTGCTAATTCCTTTCAGTATCGTTTTTTGCACAGAATCACCGCTGGTGACTATAGAGATTGTGTTTACTACATGTATTACAGTGTGGTCACCAATGCAGGTAGTAATTGATCACTGGGGAGATGGAGGCATGAAAAAAAGTTAAAGGACCTAAAGGCAGCCATACAAATAAGACAATTATCAGCCGCAATGCGGCCGATCGATTGTCCGTAGGGTTGTTCATACGAACAATCCTACTTGCAATCGTAGAGGTCAAACAAAGAATCCATTTTTAAAAAAACTGACTCCCTGGGGCTGACGCAACCCAGCAGATCACATTTTCGGCAGACAGAAGTCTGCCGTCGGCCAACGCAAATGATCATTTTTTTTATGATGATCGGACTGAATGGCCAAAATTAGCCATTTCGGCCGACTTTTATCTCATTTGTATGGCCAGAATAATAGGCTGCCTGTCAGTAAAACATTGACAGGCAATAATACCCTGCAATACATGACTAAGAGATTAGTGATACTCTGCTAAGTAACTAATGACACCCCACGACATGGATTAAACGGTAGCTCTTTATTTTTTAATAAATATTCCAATATAAACATTTTTAGAAATATTAAAACATTTAACAAGCTATTAAAGTACATAAAAGAATATGTCATTGTCAAGGAGAGATTCAATCATTGTGAGGGTGCCCATCATACTTCAGTCCGCCCAGCCTCTCACCCTAAAATGTAACCTCTGCCTCGAGGGCACCCGAACACCATGGTTGTGACACATATTTAGACTCCACAGTCCTCTGGGCTCACCCCAGAAAACCCAAATCGACTACTATCTGAATTTCTTTAAGTTTTTCCTTGTCATGATCCCTCACATGACCACATCCCTCATTCCATACACCACTGTGACAATAAATCCCTCACTTCATTAAGAAAATAGGGGGGGGACGACAACTTGGCTACAAACAGCAGGTTTGACGAAACAAAGGGGAAGGGCCAAACTTCACATTTCCTTAAAAAGGATCCTGCAAAACTAGGCTCTACCCCAACCACATAAGGAAAGCCCACCCACAAAATGAACCCCTGTTTGCTCTGTACACCACCCCTGTCATGTTTCGCTCCATAAACTGGTTACTAGGCTTACTCTGGATTATAGCAGTGTATTATAGAAGCGATCGAAAGAATCTCAGATTCAAGTGCCCTAGTGAGACTAAAAACGACAATAGAAAAATAATGAAATAAAAAATGCAATTAAATATAAAAAAGTTTGAAGTAAAAAAAAACACATATCTGGTAACGCCCTGTATAATAAATGTAAAAAGTTATTTGTGCCACATACAGAACAACGTAAAAAGAAAAGAAAAAGCAATGGCGGAGTTGCTAATTTTTTCATTGCCATTAAAAAAATACAACGCTTCCTGGAAAAACAAACCGTAATACGGCTACGTAGACAGAAAAATAAAAAATGTATGGCTTTTGGAATGCGTTAATGAAAAAACAAAAAGATTTGCTGTGTCCTGATGTTAAAATAGCCCTTGTCCTAAGAGGTTAATAGATATTGTAGCAAGCAGCGATTTTCCAAGTAGAATTAGGCTTTGATTTACACTATTGCCTGTGTTTTTCTTGTGTTACTGGACATGACTGTGAAATGCCAAGTTCTCTTTTAGGAATGGTGTGAAAAGTGATTTTCAATCTGATGTAACTGAGAACATATCCAAATTAAAGGAAGATTTGCATGAAAAAAAAATGGATGGAATGCACAAGCTATAGGAAAGTTTATTTTTGGGTGTTTCCTGTTGTTTTAATGAATCTGTAAATCTGCACAGGCACAGCAGTCCATATACATTTTAAAATCCATCAGGAGAGGACACACCAGATGCCCCTATTTCAGAACAGTATTTATTCCTCCTGCTCTCCAATAGCTCATCATAGAGCACTCATGGCTCACAATCCACAAGTAATTGTGAGATTATAGGGTGACAATAAGCCCCTTAACTACTAGGCTCCTGCGCAACCGCACACGGGGCACATATGGTATGTTCCCCCTTATGTCCCTATAAGTGTAAATGCTTAGTGTGCCTTTGTAGTAATAATTGTCTAGTCTTATGAAATGTTAACATGTTAGCTTTGAAATGTGAACAGAATTTTGCTTTTATCTTGTTTTAATCCACACAATTTTAAGTAACTTTATAAACACATTGCTTTCTTTATATTAATGCGGATTTACAGCATCGAGTCCATTCGCAATGAATAATGTCTTCAGAATTGTGATGATTATGACTGGGAATTTGTCAGCACTGTGTTGACAGACACTCCCCCTTATCACTTAAAGAATAACCACACATAAGAAACATTGTAAAATATCCTATTATAGAAGAATGGCTCTTTCTCCACTTATCAGACTCCTCTCCCCCTCCCCCCTTGCCTCCTGCACTGATCAGTCACTCTGAATTTACAGATAAATTTCATACACAGAAGTCCGAACACTGAAAGATCAGGTCACAGTTGCTGCCCATAGTCTAGTCGAGAGGGGAGGTTGAGGAGGAGGGAGCAGCTGCTGAGAGAGACACAAACACAGAGATGCTGCTGCTTCTAGGAAGTATTCTACTGCTTCATCCCAGAGCTGGATTCACAGCTACACTGCTCAGTACTGCTGTATAATGTCTTCCATGCTGCTGCTTCTGTGTGTGTGATAGATAGAGATAAGAGAATAGGATTCTCCTCTGCTCTCTAGCTGCTATCATGTCTCCCATACACAGCACAGTCTCTTCCACCTTTGGAGCTGAGCTCAGGGATAACAACAATTAGAAATAGATCCTAGGGAGGAGGAAAAACTGCTAAAAAATTCAGGATACAAGTCATATAATGGTCAGATATGGTGTTATTTCTCATGTACACACATGACAGCTTATTCTAAAAAGTCACCTGAAAGGCTAGGCACAGTTAAAAGAGTTGTCTGTATCACAGTCTACTCTTTCATATCCGCTGTGGCAAACAACTGGTTTTGCTGGGGGAAACCCTGGCGTCAAACTTTGTGGTGATCTAAGTTCACTTGAATGGAATCATAGGATGGGGGGGGGGGGGGGTCTAGCATTTATAACTGTGCACATGTGCAACAAGCCCTTCCATTAAATTCTCTGCACCATGAAACACCTGCCCTATTGTGTCTAGTGCCAACACTTCATGCTCTATTCCAAGGGCTCACTAGGGCCAGGATAGCCACAAGGCAAGGAAACCGTAAAGCGAAGTCTTATTAATTTATCTTATTAGCTATCCTGAGGAGAAGCAAAGATATCTATTAACTATGACGCAGAAGCCGCAGGACACGCTTTGTATTTATAGAAATATTATTAGAAGCCGTTATTTATAAAAATGGCATATTTACAGCTCATTATTTTTCTCTGTGCTTCGTACACCATTATTTTGTATCCTGCTATTATAAATGGGTAATAAATACTGAAACAAAACCACAATGCATTCTCAGTCTTGGTTTTTCACTTCTGCGGTGGAATGTCAAATATTAGATAATAATTATAGCTTCATATCTTCTGCCAAAAAAAAAAATAACTAGAATGAATCCATTCATTTTGCAGATAATAAACCTGCTGGCTTCATCAATGGCTAAACATTGGCTCACGGCACCACCGTCTTATCATTCATCGCAGTCTTGAATACACAGCGGAGGAAATGAAAGTGAAAATAGATGAAAATATGAAATAAAAACGTTGGTTCTGTTCACACTACAATCATGGCTTCCATTAGTAACGGATCTCGACAAATTCTGACAGATCCCATTGATTTAGGGCATGTTCACAAGTGGCGGAATTGCTGTGGAATTCCGCTGAGGACAGTCCGCAGTGGAATTCTCCAGCGGCCGTTTTTTACATTTGCTTCAATACATTTTGAGGCAAGTTAGTTCAAACGTTGCGGAAAACTCCGCTGCGGACCATAGGCTGCGGTGCAGAATTTTCCCTCTGCAGCATGCACTGTCTGTTGCGGAGAAGAAGTGAAATTTCACTGCGGATTTCAGCCTTTGCAATGCAAAAACTGAAATCTGTGGCAAGTCCGCTGTGATATCTGCAACGTCTGAATTACCTGTCAAATATGCAAATGTTGGTGCAGATTCGTTGCGTAATTGCCCCAAATCTGCACCAACATTTGCAGCGCAAAAACACCGCCAAGTGTGAACATGCACTTATAGTGAAGTCTGTCATATTTCTATCAAGTTTCTGGCGTTTTTGATGGGAAAAGTAGCGCTTCAGGCTACGCTATTTTGCCATAGAAAAACACCAGAACCCTGACAGAACTGAAAGTAGTGGTGGTGTGAACAGAGCCACACAGACATTATGGAGTGCTAAAGGGTTTTTACGGATTTTACCATTATGGTCAATTCTTGGGATCCTCACAACTGCCGCCGATCAGAAGCAAGAAGGGGTGCACAATGCCTTCAACGATACTGTGCAGGGAAAAACTGAATGCAGCGCAGGGCTAAACCAATTAATGCGGCCCCTTCATTGTCTAGATCAGTGTGGCTCCTAGAAGTCGGATCATCGGCGATCAGGAAGGGATAGCAGATGTATCACTTTCTGTGATGGCAAAGCCCTTTGAACAAACCATGCACCTGTGTCAGTTGGAAAGTTTTTTCGCTTCTGAATAGAAACAAGAATGTTTGCATTTGCTGACAGCAAGCAGAAATCTTTACAACTGTAAGAAATTGATACCTAAAGTATAAAGTTTAAGACTTTTCATTATAAAAAGGATTATGCTTTATATACATACAACTATAAAAAATAATAATACACATGTGCTTATAAATATAAAATGATCAATATCTCATTGCAATTATTTATTAGAAGAACTGTCATATTTCCACAGAGCTGCTGCATCAGCAATTCATGTGTTTACGACCGAGCATATGTCTGCCATTAACCCCTATTAAAAGAGACGGGAATAAACCAACTTCAGATCAGGGGAATGTCCAGAGAAGTCTGTTTATATTGTCTTGGCAGCGAGCCGTTAACTAATGTGAGTACGTTATTGATGAAGCTGCATGTCATGATCCACTATTAACACTGCTTGAGGGGAGAGCAGATAAAGAGAAACTCCAGACAGATGTAAACATTCTCCTACCTATGCAGATCTATATTCTTGCTCATGGGGGCACTAACATAATAGCTGGTGCTGTTACAGTAAAGTTATCTAAGTTTAGAAAACCCATTTTCACATGCCCGATTAGGAAATTCAGAGTTTATAGAGGGGCTCCTCTATTCAGGACCCACATCTTTTGGCAAGAGTGGAGCGCGGCCAAAAATAGCACTTCTTGCTCGGAAGGACATGTACTGTCCTGCATTACACAGACAACCCATTGATTGGAATGAGAACCGTGTAATGCTTAATTTCCCCTGTGGTGGCACTGCAGGGAAATTGAATAATTGCTGCCAGGTTTCCCCACAGATTAGAGCTAATCGCTGGCAGTCCAGCAGGATAACGCTTTGTGATCAAACTATTGTCAAGGGACCTCTCAAATTGTTCAAAGCGGGAAAACCCCATTAACATGTAAAGCCAAATGTTAAATGTGTTTGGGAAGTGATATCCGATTTTCTGAGCCCGAAATCTCAGCACTTTTAACTTACCCACCCCCCAGTCCTAAAGACAGATCATACAAAATGTATTTCTTAACAGTTGGCAAAACCTTATCTCATGATATTATGTGCTAGTGTACACACATCCGGAATTCAACATTGCTAAGATAGATAGATAGATAGATAGATAGATAGATAGATAGATAGATAGATAGATAGATAGATAGATAGATAGATAGATAGATAGATAGCGTGTCGGACTGGAGTACCTTGGGCCCACCAGAGATACTATCTTGTAGATAGTGCCACACGCCCCCCCCCCTCTTGTACATAGTGCCACAGAGCCCCCCTCTTGTAGATAATGCAACACAGCCCTCCTCTTGTAGATAGTGCCACACACAGCCCCCCCACTGTAGACAGTGCCACACAGTCCCCCATTCTTGTAGATAGTGTCACACAGCCCCCTCTTGTAGATAGTGCCACAAACAGCCCCCCCCCCACTGTAGACAGTGCCACACAGCTCCCCCACTGTAGATAGTGCCACACAGCCCCCAAACTGTAGATAGTGCTACACAACCCCCCTCTTGTAGAAAGTGCCACACCCACAGCCCCCCCACATTAGACCGTGCCACACAGTCCCCATTCTTGTAAATAGTGCCACACAGCCTGCCCACTGTAGTGCCACAGACCCCCCTTGTACATAGAGCCACACAGACCCCCTTTGTACATAGTGCCACACAGACCCCCCTTGTACATAGCGCCACACAGCTCCGCAAACAAACATTTTTACTTAGCTAGCCTCGTTCCCGCAAAGGACGGAGCTGCTCAGAGATGGGACCCTTTTGTCGGCCAGCGAGATGCAGTGACGTCATCACGCTGGCCTGTGCAAGGATTCTTCCCAGCACCTTATAGGCTTCAGGCCTAGTGTGGCCTGCAGCCTATAGTATTCAATTGTATTTGCGTCCCGAGGACGCAGATACAATTGAATGTGCCAGCCGCTAGCACCGGGCATGAGGGGGCCCGTGCCGCCCGGCCCATAAATCTTATGGGCCAAGCAACCCTTAAATGTTATGTGCCGGGTGGCCCTGCCTACAGGAGTAAGCAGAGGGGCAGGGAGACAATGTCTCTCTGCTCCGCTGCAGAATAAAAGCAGCTCACTGCTTGGACCCACCGGAGGATGCTCCGGTCTTCCTGTGGGCCAGTCCGACGAAGGATAGAAAGATAGAGAAAAATATGTAGATATAGACATTTAGTATATTCCTTTTACAAAAATTTTTGATGATATCCGAGCTGCTGACACTTTTTCACAATCACCATTGCTTTATTATTATAAATGGAAGACTTGGAGAATGTCCACCATACAATGACATTGCAGTGGCTTTATTGACCCATATGCATACCAAACTTGATTTTAAGACATAAGATCTGCCCTCACAACCAAAGAAAAGTAAAGTGGCTATAAAGAATAAAATAAATAAGCCCCGATGTGTTATTTTGCTTTTCTACTACAGAGAGATGTGTTTTGGAGTTTGGATCGTAGCTTTTAAGTTGTTCCATTTTCTTGGACCCATTCCTAAATTATTCTGTCTCTGTCCTCATCTGACCCAAACTGGCTAGCTCAGGGACTAAATATATGAAGCAGCACACGAGGGCAGGCCAGATCCACACTGTTTACTCTGAATGATTATTTTGTTCAATTAAAATGACATGATTTTTCTACAGCTTACATTTAAAAAACTGGCGCAAGGCCGCAGTTGATTTTGAATCAGTATTTGGGAACTGAGTATTGGAAATAAAAACTCATAAATTAAAATGTTGTGTATTTAAACCCTTAGTTTACTTTCAATATGCACTTATAGAGAATATGAGTGAATTGGTATTTTGTTAGAAGGGTTTCCTAACCATAAGCTGATCACAGGGTGTCCCTTTGCTAGGACCCCCAGCAATCAGCTTTAATCTGTCATGGAGCCTGGCAGCAAGTGTTCAATTTCCCTGCAGCACCACCACAGGGGAAATGAAGAATTACACAGTGCTCATTAAAATCATTGGGCTGTCATATAATGCAAGGATGTGCCAAGTCCTCCAAGGCGAGAGGTACTCTTCGTAGTTGCTTTCTGCTATGGTTATTAGATGAGGGTCCTAAAAAGGGGACCCCACTCTTTAACTTAGAATTCCCTAAAAGGTTATTTAAAGAAATTTTTAAAAAACAGACAATTTTTATAAAAATTATCTAAAATATTCTAAAATGTAGGTTCAAGTGGACTTATATTTTATGTGATAAAAAGTAGCTTTTTGCATGAGTAACTGTTTTCTATAGATGGAGTTTCATAAGACTTTGATAATAAGAAATTAACAATTTAACATATTCGTCATTATTATCATTAGGCTAATCAAAGACTGGAGGGCAGACGTACTTGGATTTCAAAATGCATAACAGACGTAGATCCATACCTGTCGTCTGACTCCGGACATTATAATGTAGGTGAATAGTTATAGTCTACATTAGCAGAAACCTGTACATGTCTAAAAAAGGACAGAGAGAGACACTAAGGAAACATTGGGATTGAAGATAGTCAATATGACTCTTCAGATCTTGTTTTCTGCTTCTGCAAGTGACACTCATTTCTTTTCTTGGCTTACGCCAAATTGTTTTTACAGCTGCTGTCTACTGATAGATCAGCTATTATTATTATTATTGATATTTAAATTTTCTGATAGGCACATTAGAAAACATTTAAAGAAGTTGTCTAGGAATAGACTTTTATAGCATCACTTATGTCCGTGAGATTGGTGGTGGCCGGCAGTTAATAATGTTACATTTAGGTCCGACATTTTGTGCTGATTAATATCTTTATATATCTTCATGAAAAAGCTCTATTTTCTGATAAAAAATTTTTTTTTAAATTCCCTGTGTAGATATACAGCTAAATGATAACATTTGGGCTGACTGCAACCACCACTAGGTGGAGCTTAGGAGCTTATTGCATTCTGTTTTATTATTGAGTTCAATGTATAAACTGTATGCAGTAAGTTCCTAATCTTCCTCTAGTGGTGGTTGCAGCCAGCCCGAATTTTATGATTTAAAGGGAACCTGTCACTAGACTAGTGCTCTGGCCACTTTAAATATATATATTAAGAATTAACACACATTAAGCAAATAATTGGGGACTTATTTAAATAAAGACAGTCACTTTAAGGTTTAGAAATTTGCTAAGGAAAAGGAAGGAAGACGTTTTTTCCCCTTTTTCCTTCTCATACATGAATTTATCTTCCAGAACAGACTCAAACCCCAGTGTTTGTTATTCCCCCACTCCTTAATAATCCTTTGAAGTAGAGAAAGTGGGTGAGAGTCTCTGGAATTTATTATAAAGAGAACCCGCTCTTCACAAGTTCTGCCTGCTCAAGGGGAACCAAGCAGGGTCCATTTTGCTGCCTCTATGTTATGTAAACCCTCGGTATTGTATCTGTGCAGTTTTAGACTATTCAGTACTTTCTGAAGGTAGTAGCACAATAGGTACAAATGTTAATGAAGGAAAAATCAAGGAATCTGCATTGTACAGAAATCTATTCTATCTAGGCACATCACAATCTCTAATTGTTGTAAATAAACTGGCTATATCTTCGGCGAGAAGCACAGTCTCTTGTGACCCAAACTGGCAACAAACTTAGCTGCATGTATTTTCATCACGTCCAATCTATGTTATCAACAAATCACTATTACAAAGGGTCAGTCACCAAGGTCGGAGCCAATACAGCAACTGTATCAACAATTGTTATGTTTAGAAAATACAAGTATAGAACAGCAAGGGACCCAACTTCAACCAACTTGGCAAATCAATCATCCAGGAGCCATAGGTGGCACCTGTATCATGCCAATATCTTAACTCTTTGTCCAGCTTGAAAGTCTCCTCTAAGTCCGGGACTCTGACAGCAGTGTTGGAAGGGGTAGAAATGACAGAGAATGTAAGGGGCATGGTGGGAGAGTAGATTAAGCCCTAACTGGGAGACATCAGAAAACATTTGCTTTGTTATGAGACTATCAAGGGAGTTATCTGGTTTAGAAAACGAATGTCCCCTATGCAGGACCTTCAGCTATTAGCCAGAGCGGAGAGTGGCTACAACGACTACCACTTTGCTGAGCAGGACCCAGAATGTCTATGCTTTACACCAACAGTCCATTGATTTTAATAGAAATACACATAATCAATTTGGTGCACAACATGTATGTAATTTTTTTGGCGCAATTTGCGCAATAATTCTGGCGCATTTTGATTAGTAAATATATTCCCCATTGTGTTAGTTATTATTATTATTTTTTGTACTGTAGTTATATATTTTCAAAAAACGTTCCTGGCTTCGGACATATTTGAAACACATACCTTCTTACTGCGTTGTCTATGCAGCAAGGTGTATGTGCTTTATGTCAGCTGCAATACATGAGAGTTAATTGACAGAGAAAAGCCTAGCAGTAAAATATATCTGTCCTTAATCCTCCCACTCCCCCGCCCTCTGCTGAAGCTGTCCCAGTCTACAAAGCAAAGCTGACAAATGAACTGCAGAATACAGGAAATGTCACAATATTGTATGTGCTTCAGTGGTCAGTTCAAAATTTTTATATTTTTTAAAAAAAAGTATATGGATAATCACATAAAAAACACCAAAAATGTTTACAAATATGGTTATAATAAAAGCCTGATTTAAATAATATGTCATTTTGATCATTCATTCTCTTTAAAGAAGCTTTCAAGCTATTTTTTTTTTGTTGCTTATATACAGATGTGTAGTGCAGCATAGACTATTATTAAAGAATAATGGTGAGGTTCTTGTGTATGCCTTGTGTATACCTGTTTTAGTTGTTGTTCCATTTTTGGGTTGTCTGCCATCTTGTTTCCTTCTTCCCCTCTTATATAGGTCCAAGTGATAGTTCAGTGGCATAGAACTGCTGTCCACTACCACTGCAGTCTCAGTGTATGCACATGCAGCTTCACACTGCTCTCCCTGACTCCTGCTTGTTATAGGTTTCTCCCTGAGGGAGTGAGGAACAGCATCTCATAGAAATACACTGGATTCACTGCACAGATAGCATAGACAGGCAGTGTGAGTTAGGGGAGTTTTACACCTCTGCAGCTAATCATTGTATGGGCTCACATATTATATCACTGCACTCCTGGTCACTTAGATAGGGTGGAAATTGTTACTTCAACAGCACTATATGCAATGGAGGACATAGAGAGGAACAAGGAGGGTGGAGCTGGGTGGGGGGGGGGGGGTCTCAGAGCTGACAGGAGGGATTTGATTGGTGATGATGTAATCCTGTAGTTTACAGAAAGTCCCTCACTCAGGAGAAATGACCTCCTGTCTACACATGACGGCATGGTCTGTTCTGGTGGTCAGACTGAGATCACATGACACATCTGCCCATAATGAAAGAGTTCAAAATGTACAGATTCAATTGAGCAAGGAAGAAACAAACAAATAACCCTGCTAGAATACTGCTGTGAGATAGCATTATAAGTGGAAAAAAAACAAACAAAAAAAACATTTGCTGGAGTGCTTCTGTAATACATTTTATATTAACTAACTGTTAATACTATGCTGTGTCTTAGACTATTACAATTCATAATAATGGTGTTGGAGGTTTAGTATATCCCTTATGATTAAATCATGCCCTAGACCAGTAATCTCTAACCCATGGCTCTCTGGCTGTTACAAAACTAAATTTCCCATCTTGCCTTGACAGATTGTGAAGGTTGGAGATCTACCCTAGACATTTCTTTCATGTACCTTTGACCCCCTTCAGCACATCGCTCCTGTGACTACCATGTCTATCATCAGTCTGCTCTGGTCACACAAGCTCCAGCATAAGACAGGGAGAACAATGCGAAGAAGTTCTTTCCCTTGAAATCAGCATCAAGAACAAATTAACTGTGGTGAACAGAAAAAAGAAGATGCTGTTCTTTGTAATATGAGAACTGTCATTATATGAGATGAAATACGGAAAAAGCTTGACATGCCAGTAAAGTAGGGATCAAATAAAGAAACGGTTGATGTTTCCTGTTTGGGTCAAAGTATAAAATGAATTATAGAGCCCTCTAATATAATATATTGCTTGTAATATGAGTTCTCCGGCCTTTTCTCAGGTTGTACTGAAGGGCCAAACAAACATTACATACCACAGGTCCAGTGGTACAATTGTTATGAGAAAATTGTAGAACCAAATCAATGCTGAATACAAAATAGTCATATGAGATCCAATTCATTCATAGAAAGGTACAGACAGGGGGTAAATAAGTAAAACACAAATTAGACACCTCTTAGGTTTTAATCAACCATTACGGCTAATGACACAAAGTGATCCTGGGGTGAAGCACTTATTTTAAAAGGGTGTATACACTTTTGCAAATATTTATTTTTATTGTTCCAATGCATCTAAATGAAAAAGTAATGAAACTATGAGTCTCGATATAAATTTTCCACCGTTTTGTGGATACAGCTCCTAAGCTGATGTACGTGTGTATGTTTATGGATACAGACTGCAAATGAACCATGTGTAATCTGATCGTGAAGTCATTCTCCCTTCTATCTCTCTCTTGCTTCTTGTAACCTATCGAATGTATGTTAGAAAGAAATAAGGGACAGATGAAAAGAAGTATGATTGCAAGATCTCTTGTATGAAATATTTTAATGTTTCCTTCAGCCATTTCTTACTTATCTTGGTCTTCTTCATTTAATAAACCCTAATGGTAAAAATAATAGAGCCTATCAGAGTAGTTACTAAAAAACGAATTAATTAACTTTTCTCTAGTGACAACCATTATACGCATGGGTGCCATTAGAGTTGTCACCCACCTGTTACCTTTGAAATGGCCCAAAATTATGTTAAAACAAGACAACCGAGCAGCAGCATGAACCATTCTGTAGGCAACATTGGAAATACTATATGTTTTATGCTGTCTGCCAGGCGTCTAGTGTCAGTGCTGCTTTTGCCATAGGCAGCACAGGTTTCAGCTGAACCCCAGTAGAGGATATTAGGGGATTTCCAGAATAAGGCAAACTTTTTTACTTTATGCCCTGCCTATTTATATAAGATATGCTCCCAACCTATGGCATTTGATTCACAAATAGTGCATATGACTCCACATACCTTCATCAAACCCCAAAATTACCACAGAACGCAGACCAGACCTGTAAAATAATACAGACCCCCACACAAGAACCCCTAAACTAGTACAGACCTCAGACCAGACACCAAAACAAACACAGACCCTTTAACGTTATACAGACCCCAGAACAGACCCCCTAAAGTAATACAGACCCCAGATCAAACGCTCTGAAATAATTCAGACCTACACCAGACCTCGTAAACTAATACAGACCCCCTAACCAAATACAGACCACGGCGCTCTAAAGTAATACAGACACCAGACCCCCTAAATAAATATAGACCCCCAGAACCCCAAAAGAAATGCAGATCTCAGATCAGACTGTGCAGATACTCACCTCTCCTTATTCCTGCAGCTTGTAACCCTCTTTACTCCCAGGTGCCACTGACAACAACATCCTGGTGCTGACTTAAAGGTCAGGGCTATAAAAGAGTATCCGGCACACCAATTTTGAAACAAAGGTATTTTTATTTTGTTTTCGTTTTTAATGCCAGTGGCAGAGTGCGACGTTTCGGTCTAAGTGACCTTCATCAGACACAGCGGCCTGCCGCTATCAGCAACGCTAGCGCTCGTCTATGCAGTTTTCCAGCACGGCTCAGTGCCTGATGAAGGTCACTTAGACCGAAACGTCGCACTCTGCCACTGGCATTGTTTCAAAATTGGTGTGTCGGATACTCTTTTATACTCATATTTGGGTTGGGCCCTTATCCGTGCAAAACCCCACCCTTCCACATATATGGTGCTGTCTGAACCTATACACTTAAAGGTCAGGACGTTGGGTTGAAGTAGACCAGGAATGAGAAGAGGTGAGTATAGTTAAGAGAGGACGCGAGCACCTGTGATATTTGTCTGCTCATCCGGGAGTCTAGGAGGTCTACCCTTTTTCTTGCAGTATTCCGGACGTTCCAAAAGGGTTAGTAAGTTTGAGAATGATGACGTTGAGGTAAGTAATTTTGTGGTATATGGTTGTGGCATAAAGCTGAATTTTCTATTTTGTCCAGGGTTACACTTTAAATAGAAAAACCTTTTTTTTTTTTTTAAGGTTAAATATAATTTACAATAGTCAAGACGTCTAGCCTGATTAGGATCTGACATAAAGATAGACTTTACATTATATCAAAGCATGGCTCTATTAGAAAGTGGCCAAAGGAGCAATTGTTTCAAGACTTCCACTGTTTAAAGATACCAGGGATTGAAGCTATGGCTGCTGCGTCCTGAAAGAGTTTGTCTTCGTGTCAGATTCTTTTAAAAGTTGCTTTGAAGTAATTCACTTACAAATATTCACAGTAGATTTATATAACGGTGCCCAATTTACTGTCAAAAACGTTCAGATTATTATTTTCCCATGAACCTCTTTTTCTCCTTTTTTTTTCAGAAATATTCGTGACTGTAAGCCAGCTAGCAGTCAGAGGGAATTCCACACATTGTATTATTCCCACAGTTTGTCTAAACTACTGATTTCAACTTGGGTATAACTCAATTACACTCAAATGGGGTATCCATTCATCAAACGCATCAAGTGGTCCTGGAGGGTTGCCATGATGACAGATGAATTTGAAGAATTAGAAATTTGGTGTAAGCAGGGCCGGCCTTAGGTGTGTGTCAGCTGTGCCTTTGCACAGGGCACATCACTCCAGCAGGTGGAAGGGGGCGCTGCACTGGCTCCCTTCCCCTGCTTGTTTCAGAAGCACCCGGGCCCGGCAACTCAGCAGTCGCCTTTCCGCCCGGGCGCTTCTTCACTTAGTGCCGTCACTACCTATGTAGCAGCCATAGCGGATGCTAGCGGCGACACCGGGCATGAGGGCGGTGGTACCGCTAGCAGCTGTTGCGGCTGCTACAGCGGTAGCGACGGCACTATAGCAGAGCAGGGAGGTATCTCCCTGCTCTGCTATCTACTAGCGCCACTGTAGCTCCCTGAAGAAGCGGAATCCCCGTATGGCTGGAGATTCCGCTCCTGGAGCACTCCTTGATGTCTCTGTCCATATATGAACAGTGACATCAGGGGAAACTCCTGCAGCGGAATCCCCGTCCACAGCGTTGCAGACACTGTGACCGGGGATTCCACTCCAGGAGAAGCCAATGACGTTATTGTCCATACATGGACACAGAAGACAGGAGCTTCTCCTGGAGTGGAATCCCGGGTCACAGCGTAGGCAACGCTGTGGGCTGCAGCTGCAGGAGTTTCCCCTGATGTCACTGTCCATATATGACACACGGGGATTCCGCTCCTTCAGGGAGCTACAGTAGTGCTATCTACAGGAAGGGGACAGTTGCTATCTACAAGGGGCTGTGGGCTGTGTGGCACTACCAACCAGGGGGCTGTGGGCTGTGTGGCACTACCAACGAGCGAGGGGGCTGTGGGCTGTGTTGCACTATCAACCAGGGGGCTGTGTGGTACTTCCAACCAGAGGGCTGTGTGGTGCTCCCAAAAGGGGGCTGTATGGTGCTCTCTACAGGGGGCTGTGACGCTCTCTACAAGGGGGCTGTGTGGCGCTACCTATGAGGGGAATGTGTGGCGCTATCTACAAGGGGCTGTGTGGCGCTACCTACAAGGGGGCTGTGTGGCGCTACCTGCAAGGGGGCTGTGTGGCGCTACCTACAAGGGGGTTGTGTGGTGCTACCTACAAGGGGGCTGTGTGGTGCTACCTATGAGGGGGCTGTGTGTGCGGCGCTACCTACGAGGGGGCTGTGTGGCACTGCCTACAAGGGGCTGTGTGGCACTACCAACCAGGGGGCTGTGGGCTGTGTGGCACTACCAACGAGCGAGGGGGCTGTGGGCTGTGTTGCACTATCAACCAGGGGGCTGTGTGGTACTTCCAACCAGAGGGCTGTGTGGTGCTCCCAAAAGGGGGCTGTATGGTGCTCTCTACAGGGGGCTGTGACGCTCTCTACAAGGGGGCTGTGTGGCGCTACCTATGAGGGGAATGTGTGGCGCTATCTACAAGGGGCTGTGTGGCGCTACCTACAAGGGGGCTGTGTGGCGCTACCTGCAAGGGGGCTGTGTGGCGCTACCTACAAGGGGGTTGTGTGGCGCTACCTACAAGGGGGCTGTGTGGTGCTACCTATGAGGGGGCTGTGTGTGCGGCGCTACCTACGAGGGGGCTGTGTGGCGCTACCTACGAGGGGACTGTGTGGCGCTGACCTCCAATTGAAATTAATAGGCGGAAGTAAATACCTGCGTCACTCGTTTGGAGCTTTTTTTTCGATGCGTTTTTTGCATTCCCTTCAATGGCTTAAGAAAAAACAGAAAACAATTTTTGGTATGGGGGCCCTGAGGATATTTAATTTTTCCAGTGCTGCCTCGAGATCGAAAAGGTTGGGAAACTCTGTACTAGGCTACAAGATCCCGTCGCGGAGCTACTCAGTTCGTCATGGGAACGAGGCCTAGGTGAGTACAATTTTTGTTTTTGTTTGGGGGCACTGTCTACAAGGGGGAGGTGGGGGACTGTATGGCACAGTCTACAAGGGGGAGGTGGGGGGGCTGTATGGCATGATCTACAAGGAGGAGGTGGGGGATTATCGCACTGTCTACATCGAGGCTGTATGGCAAAATCTACAGGGGGGCACTATACTGTGTGGGGGCCACTAAGCGGACATTATACTGTGTAGGAGTACTACAGGTGGCATAATACTGTGGCCATAATTAGAGGACAAAATACCAGGTTGTAATATATTATATTATTAAATATTATTATTATACTGTATGGGGGCACTAAAGGGGCATTATAATTTTTTTATGGGGCATTTTTTTTTTATGATGGGGTGGGGCGCCTGAAGATCATTTCGCACAGGGAGCCATCTATCCTAAGCCCGGCCCTGGGTGTAAGTATTCATTCCCCCTTGCTAAGCTGATGTTTTTTTTTTTTTTTTAAATATGCAGAAGAGTATGGGCTACAAATTAATCTAAGAAGTTTTTACATCCTGCAATAATTATTTTTGACTTCTAAAAAGACTACACAGGGGGACAAACAATTATGACTTCTTTTGAAAAACAATAGGCCTTTTTCAGATGGATTTCGGTCTCTTGAACTCGTGCTGATGGGGTCTCAGGCAGGATCATCCTTGGATGCATTTTATCTTATGGGTATAACATTACTTTTCTTATTCCCTAATGAATAAGTATTTTCGTCCTTGCTATTTGCTAAGCAGTGACCCAAAAATGTCAAGGCTGCAGACAGTAGTCAGAAGTTAACACATGCTGATACTCGCATTCTCTGAAAATCGGAATGTATCACTCCGGGGAGGACTGAGAGTGATATGGGCCACTGGGAATTAAAGGTCGTGAGCCCCTTACTAACCACTGTAGCCATGATACTTTTGTTTTCAATACATTTGAGGAGCACAGATCACTTTTTTTTTAGGAGGTCCAATACTTAAATAAACTAACTGAAGAGCTGTCGACCACCACTGGCCATGGGCCTTTGAGCACGGCTCTAATACCTGCATAGTCAGTCCACCCCTAGCCTGGCTTCAACTCTAGCTATTGAGAGAGGAACATAGGTTTGATTTCCCATATTTATAAAAAAATAAATAAAATCCTTTTAGATTTTGGATACACCAGGGGGAATCTAACCAGGAATGTCTCACTGCCAGTTGTTTTAATATATCAGCAACAAAAAATTATTCCATGTTTTTAAGGGGGGAAAAGGGTAATTTATGGTCATATATATATATATGCAGCTTGCCCTTCCTAAAAAATTACACGTAAAGTACACAGTCCAAACACTGTATGGAGCAGCTACATGTTCCCCTTACAGTAAGTCCCAGCACTGTACTCACTTCATACAGTGCTCCTTTTTTTTTTAGCCAATCTCATGGACAACACGTGTTTGATACACAAGTCTTAATGACTGACATTACAACTTCCATAGAGTACTAATGACAGGTCATGGTATTTTCACTATTAGTACATATAAGATCAAAAAGGTAGGTGCAGGTGAAGATGTTTAAAGATTATGTACACCTTCCAAACCAATTTTTTTCACTGCTCCCCTAAAATAAAAAAAGAAACAACTTTGCAAATAGACTTGTTTAAAAATCTCCTACCATTTTGTTTCTACAACCCCTATGTTGATCTATGTGTCTCCATGGTTACAGACTACAAACAAAACCTGTGTAGTCTGATCCTGCAGTAATACTCCCTTCCATTGCCCGCTAATGCTTACCAACCTATGGAATGTAAGTTACGGTAATTATATCAAATCCCATATAGACTAGAAGTGTAATTGGACCTGCTTTTACCGTGGTGTATGCACAATATACAATTTGAAATGGACCATAAGATCTAACCCTCTGACATGTCTATGGTATGTTTCATTTCTATGTGCACAGATATATGGAATGTAACTCTCTGGCATTTTTCACATGATGATAATCTTATATAAGCGTGATGTTTTGGATATCATGGTCTGGTGTCTTTTCATGTATAAAGCTTCACAATGAGGATGTAAAATATTCATGAAAAATCTCATTTATGACCCTCAACCAGCAGTTTCTGCTCACTGCTTTGGGAAGACATTTTATTCCAAACGGTAAGATCATTTTAAAAAAAAAATAATTAAGAAAGCGAAGACGATAATATATGAGTAAGACATAGTGCTGGGTCCAAAAATGACTGGAAATTATATTTACAAGGTTTAACATCTGTGAAAATGGAAAATGTTGGCAGTTTAATAGTTAGGAATTTTATTCCGCTGAGGGCGACTCACTGGTTACTGGTTAAGCTTCCAATGGGTCCTAAAAATTAATAATTGAGTAGTGTTTTGCACATACATATATCCCACTCCTCCAGTCATTCTTACAAGAGAAACAAAAAGCTGAGCTCTATGGTGCTGTTTATCAGGTTCTTTAAACTGGAGAGCTGGGTTAGATGTACTTGTCCCCAGGCAGTGTACTAAAATACATTTTTGTTCTTGTTGACTCAGCAGGGACACTATTTTAATAGGGAAAGAAATTTATTAGAAAACATCTTCAAAGATATCAGGATAAGAAGGTCCTTCCCTGCAGTATGGATTGAGGGAGAGGGAGAATATCAAACCTACATTTTCATGTTCTGAATGGAATTAGTTTCACCATAATGAAGCCGTAAGCTTAAGGGTAAATTGACACGTAGCGCAATTACTGCTGATTATCCGCAATGGATATCGTTGCGGAAAATGTGCAGCATAATACAGTAGCAGCAAAGTGGATGAGATTTGAACAAATCTCCTCCACACGCTGCTTAATTGATGAGCGGAAAAAGCGCTCAGAAATTGACCTGCGGTGCGTTTTTTTTAATCCGCAGCATGTCAATTGTATTTGTGTAATTGCTGCTTTCTTGTTGCGGGTTACCCCCAGAGTTTAATGGGATGTAAAACCCACAACAAATAGCAAATGTTGTGATTTTTGCAGTGGAAAATCTGCGATTCCACCGTAAAAATCGCAACTCATAATTTCTTTTTAAATCTTAAACTTACCCAGAGTTCTGTGCCTCTCCTTCCAGGCTGGCCTCCTGGGATGACGTTTCATTCCATGTGACCGCTTTAGTCAATCAGAGGCTGTAGCGGTCACATGGGATAAAACGTCATCCCAGGGCTGCAGATTGTCAGGACGTTTGTCACCATGTTAAGTATTCATTTTTTTTTTCGGTGCAGGATTTCCGCACCACAAATTGGTGCGGCCGCCAGGGCGGATACGCTGTGTACTTTTTCGCAACATATCCGCCCCATGTGAACATAGTCTTAGCAGCCAAAAATGTGTGTCGTTCTACACAACCTTACATTGAGACACACAATGGGGAAGATTTATCAAAATGAGTTCAAAAGAGAAGTTCCTCACAGCAACCAATCAGGGATCAATTTTCGCTCACTAAGAAGCCTTTGAAAAATGAGTGCTGGAATCTGATTGGTTGCTGTGGCCAACTACTCCTCCTTTCTCTTGTACTAGTTTTGATAAATCACCTCCATTGTGTGCGGGATCCATTATTGCTGGTAGTCACCAGTTGCAGCTGATGAAATCCCATATATGTAGTCAGGTATGTAAAATTGTTATGTTTATGGCATTGCACATACAATAAGTAATGTTTATAAAAAAACAACAGCATAATAATAGTAGCTGATGACACTAAAACATAGTGGCTAATAGGAGTACATTCATTACGTCAAACCCTGTGCACACGATGCGTATTACATGCGGAATTATGGCACGTATTTTCCTGCGGCAAACCTGGAGCATAATGCAGTAACAGCGAAGTAAGGCCTTATTCACACGAACGT
Organism: Rhinoderma darwinii; assembly: GCF_050947455.1. NCBI lineage: Eukaryota > Metazoa > Chordata > Amphibia > Anura > Rhinodermatidae > Rhinoderma > Rhinoderma darwinii. The sequence continues at coordinate 579,333,129 of NC_134687.1, read as the reverse complement.
GTTTAACGTCCGTGATACGCGCGTGAAAATCACGCGCGTCGCACAGACCTATGTTAGCCAATGGGGCCGTGATTTTCACGCAGCGTAAAACTCACAACATGTCCTATACTTGGGCGTTTTTCGCGCATCACGCACCCATTGAAGTCAATGGGTGCGTGAAAATCACATGCAGCACACGGAAGCACTTCCGTGTGTCGCGCGTGATTTGCGCAACAGTAGATCAAGAAATTAAGGGAAAAATAAAACCACTTCCGTCATTTCTTTTTCTAAACATCAATACCGCATGTCATAAGGATGGCATATTCGTTAAAAACAAGCAGCCACGCAGCAAACACTTATGACACACGGAACTCACAACGTTCGTGTGAATAAGGCCTAAATGAGATCTGAAGTAATCTCATCTGCACGTTGAAGAATTTTTCCACACGTTAATTGACCTGCGGTGCGTATTTTAAATCCAGCAGCATGTCAATTTATCTTGCGTTTCTGCCTGCGAATTGTATCTGCCAAGTTTATAAAAATACGCACCAGAATTCGCAGCATAAAAACCGCACCTATTTCTCCATGAAAATGTAAAAACTGCACCTAAAACCGCATACAAAAACGCACTACATGGTGCAGATTTTACCTGCAGAATTACCTGCAGTTTTGATGCATATTTTGTCCACCAAATTACGCAAGTGTGAATGTAGCCTTAGGATGCCTTTCTATGAACCTAAGCAGAGAGCAGTTCTAGCTTTGGCAGTTCTAGCTTTGGCAGACCCGACCTGTCCTTGTATTAGATGGTTGGCCATTTATTTGTATGTAGTACATGGCCAGGCGCAGCTTCCCACAATAACAACTGATTACTGGGGGCTTTTGAAGCAATAGAAAAACAATTATTTTTGTATTAAACTTGTCAGTTTAGTGATTTTTCTTTTAGTTGGCACATTTCCCAACCACACTCAATGACTCTTTGTGAACAACCAAGAAACAGAAAGAATCATATACATACATGAATTCAGCAATACATAGAAATGTACGCTCTATGAAACAACATTATACTAATAGAATTGTACCAGAATGCAGGAAACATGGACGCAAGAAAAGTGATAAAAAGTCCTAATAGAAATGGCACGACTTACCTTCACTTGCTGAGACGAAGCCACCTGGACAGACTAGTGCCAGTGTTGCCAGGAGTAGCCAAAGATCCATGCCTCTGTAAACTGCATTTAAAGAAAAAACTATTAAACTTATGCAAAACTTATAGTAACACATTAATACATAAATAGGCTTAATCCTTCGGGGATTGAGGGTGTTTTTGTACTTATACATAGCTGCATTGCCATAGTTGATATGAAGTACAGTGCGACACATTTGTTGCCCTTCTAAAACTGCCATCTGATCCAAAAAGGAAGAGTGGCAAACAGGAAAGCTTTTCTACCTCACTTACTTTTTGGACCTGATGGCAGGTTTGGAAAAAATAAAACCGCCATTGCAGCCGCAGCTGTGGGGGTGTTGTGTGGCCTTATAGTTTGGCTTATGAGTTAATACATAACCTTGAAATATTCCCAGAATGGAAAGTAAAGACATTTATGATCATATCTACAACCTGCATAGACAATATTTCAAGAGCAATTCCAATCAGATATGAAAATACTCATAAACATTCAGATTGATATTCTTGATGTCCATAGGGGGCAGTATCATATAAGTTTACTAAGCCACCCTCTTTGAATGGGTTATTCGGAACATAAACCTATGCTTCAATCGGTAGGGGTCCAACCCCTGGGATAACCACTGATCAGAAAAATTTAGGGACTGTTAAAACTCAAGTGAGCGCTGCTTTTCCTTCATCGTTTACACAGGCAAAGCCCACTACATATAAGTATGGCTGTGTTTGCTACTGGAGAGCGGTCTCTTAGATGGTACTCAGCCGCAGTACCAGGCAAAGCCACCCGTAGGGTCAAACCGATGAGCTTGGGTATACAATGAAGGGAAAGCGTCATTGGCTGGTGCACCACGACCCTTCATTCTAAAAGATATAATTTCTGCTTCATACGATGGGATTTATCATTCCGGAAGTCATGGTTATTATGTATTGTATGATATATTTACCATTGTATATTGTTCAGTATTTTATAGCTCAGAAGAAGCAAACTTCTACAGCCGGGGCTTTTGAATGAGCCCAGAGCTGGGCGGTGATCTTGTGTGTAATGTGCACGTGTAGTAATACAAAGAGCTAAATTTGACTGTACCACAATATTTTTAATTACTTTACTACCAAAAAGTTTTAAAGAAAGAAGCACTTGGCTATAAAATCACACTAAAATATATGTCCCCATCTGCAGTTTTTGACTAAAGGGGCTGTCGGCTTTTTAAAATCCTCAGTACATAACCTGAGGACTGGATTGGGAAACACTGATTTAAACATAAAATGTTTCTATAAACCAATGGACTGATTTGTCAATTAGCATTTTGCAGAACTGTCGGCCCTAAAGGACAGTATTCCAAATATTTTGCTAATAAAACACAGGAAGTAAAGCAAAGTATTTGTGTAAATCGTCCGTGTGACGGACATTCTTTTTAACGACCTTCACATGGATGCATGTATTTCTATGGGGCTGTTCACACGGCCGTTGTTTTAACGGATCCGTGTGAAGGGCCCATAAAAAAATAGGACATGTCCTATTTGTGTCCGTTTTCAGGTATCCCTCAATAGACTCAAGTTTTTCACGGCCGATTTCACACACGTTTGTCTGAATAAAGCTTTACATTTTAAATCTCAGCTTTCTTGACATGTCTGTTTTAGTAAAGAAATTGTATTCCCCATAAAATAACAATTCTGGAACATATTAACTTAGAACTCTGAGATGTGTTATTCCTCTTTTATTCCTCCCGGAAATGTATGAATAAATTGACAACTAGGTGTAAACATTCCTATTATCAATAGGGTGTATCAGAGTCTGTAGTGATACAGCCCTTTTTACAAGCGTAATGGTAACACCCAATCGTCCATTTATTCATACATTTCCAGGAGGAATAACGGGGACAGCCCAACACAGTTATAAGAAATAGAATAGTTTTTCTCACAGTCCATATCATTATAGGCAAATAAATCAAGAAAAAGTATGTTTTGGGATGAGATTTTACAGTGATGTGAATAAAGAAGATAGAAAAGGAATGGGCCCCCCTTTGTCTAGGGGTCCCACAGCAACAACATGGGCTACCGTATTTTTCGTACTATAAGATGCACCTGACCATAAGATGCACCCAGGTTTTAGACAACAGAAAATAGGCAAAAAATTATTTGTTAAAAAATGATGTAGGCCCTTGAGATTGGAGCTCCTAACCACTATCAAGTCTTTCTTACTAGACTTCGCTGTTTGAACACAAATATGTTGTGATTCCGTGACTATGACTGCAGGAAGCTATAGCATCTATGCCTATTCAAAGTCGGACTGCTGGTCCTATGCATGTTCCTTGCCCATCATGTCCTTCAACAGACCAAAATTGCCAATCTAGCAACTATGGCATCTGTCATATTGGCTGATGCTGCTTCTAAACGTCTAGACTCCAAACAATTAACTTTTGTAAAATGGTCTGCTTAACTATGTGATATACAAGGCCTAAGGCCCTGCTTTTAATAGATTTGGGTCAGAGCCGCTTGCTGTTTTCTGTACTTGACTTCCACTGCAGTACTGGACTTGCAGTGTGTACAGACAACTTTCCATGCCTACGACATAAAGGCAACATTTCCAAAGTCACAGGGAGAGAATTGAAGTCCACAAATTTCTCAATACCAGTTCTACAGTCCGCAAACTTAAACTGAATAACCTAATACAAGGCCTAAAAAGTAAAACTTATTTTATCATATGTAGTATAATATTGAAGAAGGATTATTAATAAAATGTAGCTTTTATTAAGCTTGGTTAAAACATGGAACATCACACGTTTATTATGAAACATACACTGACATGCACAACATATAGATGTCAAAAGGGCACCTGTGCTCTGTAGCTAGAGTTAGGTCATGGCATACTCTATCTTGTAGTGCAATTGTCCACTACCGTTCGTGCCGTACCCTGTCTAATATCAAGTCTGCATTCAGACCAGATATCCCTACTCAGATCCGGAACTATTCCCTAAAATGCCCCGAGGTTAGATGAGTACAATATAAAACTCCTACTCCGACGCGTTGGCCACTGCCAAACACCAATGAGTTAGATCACACAAACTCCTGACGTCTCCCTGACGAACCTGAAATTGCACTACAAGAAGAGTATGCCATGACCCAACTCTAGCTACAGAGCACAGGAATCTACAACCGATGCATTTTTTACATCTATATGTTAGGTATGTCAGTGTATGTTTCATAATAAACGTGTGATGTTTCATATTTTAACCAAGCTTAAAGAGGCTCTGTCACCAGATTTTCAAACCCCTATCTCGTATTGCAGCAGATCGGCGCTGCAATGTAGATTACAGTAACGTTTTTTTTTTTTTCAAAAACTAGCATTTTTGGCCAAGTTATAAGCATTTTTATATTTATGCAAATTAGCCTTTCTTAAGTACAACTGGGCGTGTTTAAAGTTATGTCCAAGTGGGCGTGTATTGTGTGTGTACATCTGGGCGTTTTTACTTGTTTTACTAGCTGGGCGTTGTGAATAGAAGTGTATGATGCTGACGAATCAGCATCATCCACTTCTCTTCGTTAACACCCAGCTTCTGGCAGTGCCCAGACACACAGCGTGTTCTCGAGAGATCACGCTGTGACGTCACTTCCTGACCCAGGTCCTGCATCGTGTCGGACGAGCGAGGACACATCGGCACCAGGCGACAGAGGCTACAGTTGATTCTGCAGCAGCATCGGCGTTTGCAGGTAAGTCGATATAGCCTCTGTCGCCTGGTGCCGATGTGTCCTCGCTCGTCCGACACGATGCAGGACCTGGGGCAGGAAGTGACGTCACAGCGTGATCTCTCGAGAACACGCTGTGTGTCTGCGCACTGCCAGAAGCTGGGTGTTAACGAAGAGAAGTGGATGATGCTAATTCGTCAGCATCATACACTTCTATTCATAACGCCCAGCTAGTAAAACAAGTAAGAACGCCCAGCTAGTAAAACAAGTAAAAACGCCCAGATGTACACACACAATACACACCCAGTTGGACATAAATTTAAACACGCCCAGTTGTACTTAAGAAAGGCTCATATGCATAAATATAAAAATGCTCATAACTTGGCCAAAAATGCTCGTTTTTGAAAAAAACAAAACACGTTACTGTTATCTACATTGCAGCGCCGATCTGCTGCAATATGAGATAGGGGTTTGAAAATCTGGTGACAGAGCCTCTTTAATAAAATCTACGTTTTATTAATAATCCTTCTTCAATATTATACTATAAGTGAAATCGGAAGGAATTAAGGGGAACCAGCCCGGTATTGAATATCTGGGAACGTTATAAATTATTTTATCATATACTGTATATACAGTGATGAACATTGATCATCTTGTTACAATGACGCCTGTCACGAGTTGGAATATATTAGCAGCAAGTGAACAGTCAGTTCTTCAACTTGATATGTTGGAAGAAGGAAAAATGGGCAAGTGTAAGGATCTGAGCGACTTTGACAAGGGCCATATTGTGATGGCTAGACGACTGGGTCAGAGCATCTCGAATATGTCAGATCTTGTGGGGTGTTCCCATTATGCAGTGGTTAGTACCTTCCAAAAGTGGTCCAAGGAAGGACAACCAGTAAGCTGTAGACAGGGTGATGGGCACTCAAATCTCATTGATGCATATGGGGAGTGAAGACTACCCAATCTGGTCGACAGAATCCCACAGAAGACCTACTGTTGCACAAATTGCAAAAAAAAGTTAATGCTGGATATGATGGTTTTATAGGGTGGATTAGGAATGGTACCCCATATTGAGTTTCTTCAATCCCCTGTCTACATGCATAAATTATATTCACTTGAGACTGGTGTTGTTTTATGATTTTTTTTTGTATATTAAAGCTTAAGTTTTAAGTAGTGGTCCTCTCTGTGAAAAATATTAAATTCGACTTTCCACTCGTTTCTCTATATAGCTTGCTGACAGCTGTTTGGTCAGTCCTGGGATTACCTATGATAGAAAGGTGTCAGAACACACAGTACATTGCAACTTGCTGCGTTTAGGGCTGCGTAGCTGCAGAATAAGATGATCCCTGTCCACTGCTGAAAGCGCGTGAGCATCAGAACTGGACTATGGAGAAATAGTAGAAGGTGGCCTGATATATATATATTACAATGGAAACATGGAGCTCAGACTGGTGGTGCTCGGATAGGATTCAACTTTATATTCATAGAGTAAACAAAAACCTGGCACTCAAATGTGCAATATAGAAATTGGTTTATTCTTTTTGACAATCCACAGATATATGTGACATTTTGGTCAGCACAAGATCTTTTTCATACACCCACCGTTCAAAAGTTTAGGGTCACCTAGAAATTTCCTTATTTTTGAAAGAAAAGCACAGTGTTTTTTAACGAAGATAACATTAAATTAATCATAAATACACTCTATACATTGTTACTGTGCTAAATGACTATTCTAGCTGGAAACGTCTGGTTTTTAATGCAATATCTACATAGGTGTATAGAGGCCCATTTCCAGCAACCATCACTCCAGTGTTCTAATGGTACATTGTGTTTGATAACTATGTTAGAAGGCTAATGGATGATTAGAAAACACTTGAAAACCCTTGTGCAATTATGTTAGCACCGCTGTAAACAGTTTTGCTGTTTAGAGGAGCTATAAAACTGACCTTCCTTTGAGCTAGTTGAGAATCTGGAGCATTACATTTGTGGGTTCGATTAAACTCTCAAAATGGCTAGAAAAAGAGAGCTTTCATGTGAAACTCGACAGTCTATTCTTGTTCTTAGAAATGAAGGCTATTCCATGCGAGAAATTGCCAAGAAACTGAAGATTTCCTACAACGGTGTGTACTACTTCCTTCAGAGGACAGCACAAATAGTCTCTAACCAGAGTAGAAAGAGAAGTGGGAGGCTCCGCTACACAACTGAGCAACAAGACAAGTACATTAGAGTCTCTAGTTTGAGAAATAGACGCATCACAGGTCCTCAACTGGCAGCTTCATTAAATAGTACCCGCAAAACGCCAGTGTCAACGTCTACAGTAAAGAGGCGACTCCGGGATGCTGGCCTTCAGGGCAGAGTGGCAAAGAAAAAGCCATATCTGAGACTGGCTAATAAAAGGAAAAGATTAATATGGGCAAAAGCACACAGACATTGGACAGAGGAAGATTGGAAAAAAGTGTTATGGACAGACAAATCGAAGTTTGAGGTGTTTTGAATCACACAGAAGAACATTTGTGAGACGCAGAACAAGTGAAAAGATGCTGGAAGAGTGCCTGACGCCATCTGTCAAGCATGGTGGAGGTAATGTGATGGTCTGGGGTTGCTTTGGTGCTGGTAAAGTGGGAGATTTGTACAAAGTAAAAGGGATTTTGAATAAGGAAGGCTATCTCTCCATTTTGCAACGCCATGCCATACCCTGTGGACAGCGCTTGATTGGAGCCAATTTCATCCTACAACAGGACAATGACCCAAAGCACACCTCCAAATTATGCAAGAACTATTTAGGGAAGAAGCAGGCAGCTGGTATTCTATTTGTAATGGAGTGGCCAGCGCAGTCACCAGATCTCAACCCCATAGAGCTGTATGGTACGCAAGAAGTGCCCATCAAGCCAATCCAACTTGTGGGAGGGGCTTCTGGAAGGATGGGGTGAAATTTCTCCCGATTACCTCAGCAAATTAACAGCTAGAATGCCAAAGGTCTGCAATGCTGTAATTGCTGCAAATGGAGCATTCTTTGACGAAAGCAAAGTTTGAAGGAGAAAATTATTATTTGAAATAAAAATCATTATTTCTAACCTTGTCAATGTCTTGACTATATTTTCTATTTGTTTTGCAACTCATTTGATAAATATAAGTGTGAGTTTTCATAGAAAACACAAAATTGTCTGGGTGACCCCAAACTTTTGTACGGTAGTGTATATTCGGATAGCGTATCTTAAGTCAGGCAAATCTTGCGCTGTTTTCTACGGCGTCTGTTGCTAGTGAGAGAGAGCCTTCCTCTCACTAGCGACGGATGTCACAGAAAATACAGCGAGATTTGACTGTGTGTGTGATATCTATTATATGTTAACAATAAGTCTATGCGATCAAATCTCTCAACATGTCCACAATTCAGAAATACAATATTACAATTCAGAAATACAATATTAATATTCCCCATGTTTTATAATACTGCACATAAATCCCATTCTTCACGAAGGGGAAACGAAGAAATATTTTCCTCTCCCCAGTGATGCATTATTACAGTCACTTGGATTGATCATTACAGTCACGGTTGGGTTCCCTGGCATTTTTTTCTCCCTGAATGAGTGGGTGTGGAGCATTTATGAATCCCTTTAGATACTACAATAAGACAGTTTGTCTTATAAAAACAGACATTTAAGATAAAACCATGATGAAATAACTATGGAAAAAAGTTTCTGCATGAAGATGTCTACAGTGTTCTGTATGTACTAACGTAAGGAATGGCCTTTGATGATTACCAAGTTGTAGTGTAGCAATAAGGTATTCTAGAGGTTAAAATTGCAACTGGGGAGTTATAAGTAGGAGGCACAGAGAAGCAGTGACATGGTATGTGACAGCTGTGTTTGTCATTTAGCACAAAATACAGTGATAAAAGATTGTGTTATTTGTGGCTTTACATGGGACTGCAGGTAAGCATACTGCATCATCTTAGTGTGCAACCTCAAAGGCAAGGGCATGCATACCAAAGAGACTGCGTGCTATTTCTATGGGGTCTGTAGAGAGAGAGGGGGGGACCCAGTTCAGGGTGTCCACATGCCCCACCTGGTGAAGTGAGCATGGACAGGGTTGTCCCTCTTCAGACTCTGCAACTTTAACAAACAAGGGAGGAGGAAACCATCTCAGGGGGACTGTTATCAACCTTCTCTCCTACAAAGTATGGGAAGTTGGGTTGGAGAACAACCTCTGTGTCTTATTGGTCTCATATGGGGAGCATGTGTTATGAGCCAACATATGGAAGGGCCCCATTATAATTTTTGCTCGAGGCCAGTGTTCAGCAACCTTCGGGACTCCGGCTGTTATAGAACTTAAATTCCCACCATGCCCTGACAGCTTTTGAATGGAATAATAAAGACTTGCTGGGATTTATAGTTCCACAACAGCTGGATTGCCGAAGGTTGCTCACCCCTGCACTAGGCCCTCTTTACAGGAGAATTTCTTTACTATTATAAGTCCCTTTATATCCTCCCCACCCACCCCGACACTTTACCTAAAATCGAGACATTTCTTGCGTCTATTACTACTCCCCCTAGAGCCCAAAATGAAAAAGCAGGCCTTTGAGCCCCATTTATGATAAAGGAAATCACTTCAGTTCTCTCATCTATTCCTAACGGCAAATGCCCAGGTCCTGATAGGTTTCCCATGGACTACTATAAGATAGAAAACCCTACTGCTCCATTTTTTAATTTATGCAATGCCTTTCTCTCTGGGACCAAGCCATCTCCTCAATCTGTAGAAGCCAGTATTATGCTTCTCCATAAAGAGGGAAAGGACTCGCAAAATTGTGGGCGCTATAAGTCCATATCATTGCTTAATGCGGATATGAAATGGTGGGCAAAGATCTGAGCAGAACAGATGAAGAAACTGCTTCCATAATTATTTGGTGAGCAGGTAAGCTTCAACCCAGGTAGAGAGGGTAAATTCGATACTACTAGAATACACCATGCCATTCACTATGCTAAATCTTCACAAGCACCTTTAGTCCTTCTTGGTACTTACGCCGAGAAGGCATTTGACAGGGCGAATTAGTTATTCATAGAAGATCTTTGCAAATGTTTGATTTCCAGTGCCTTGATGCTATTTTTTCCACTATGTTCAGCCCTAAGCGCAAAAATTGCATATGGATGGCATTCTCTCGCCTCCGTTCTATATAACAAATGGGACGCAGCAGCGATGCCCTTTGTCACCCACCCTTTTTTTTATATAGCCATGGAAGTGTTGATCTAACAGATTAGGCAGAATCAATAAATCGCAGGTTTACAAATCGGTAACGATTGTCACACTACGGCAGCGTTTGCAAATGACCTTTTAATATGAACAAATCCCAGAGTAGCACATATTGGACATATTTCAGACTTTTGGAATTATCTCAAACTTTAAAATCAATTTTACTAAGGCCTTATTCACACGGACGTGTCCGTTTTGCGCGCGCATGAAATTCACTTACAGTCTGAACGGTAACATACAGTCTGAACGGAACATAGGTCCGTGCGATTGAGTACAGGGTAGTCACCTATAGGTGGCACTAGAAAGTTTTCTTCCTTCCTACGGAGTGTTATTTTGCATACTTTTTTTCCCAGGGACCATTAACTTTAAGGCTGGGTTCACACGTGGCGGAATTTCACTTAAATTACGCTGCGGACACTCCGCAGCGTTAATCCGCAGCGGAGCCGTTTCTGCATTGACTTCCACTTCTATTTAGAAGTGTTCGTTTAGACGATGCGTAACATTCCGCTGCGGAGCATAGGCTGCGGAGCGGAATTTGGTGTCCGCAGCATGCTCTGTCTGTTGCGGAGCAGTGGCGGACTCATGGCGGAATTTCTCCATTGACTTCAATGGAGATTCTAAGTTCCGCAATGAAGTCCGCAGCTGTCATGCACATGTTATGTGTGCTGCGGATGCGTCTTGCTTTTTTGCCATGACATTTCTTCATTCTGGCTGGACCTATGTATTTCTAGGTCTACAGACAGACTGAGGAAGTCAATGGGGCTCCCATAATTACGGGTGACTATGTGTGTGCACCCGTAATTACAGGAGCGTTGCTAGGAGATGTCTGTAAATAGTCACTGTCCAGGGTGCTGAAAGAGTTAAGCGATCGGCAGTAACTGTTTCTGCCCCCTGGACAGTGACTACCGATCACAATATACAGCAACCTGTAAAAAAATATAAGTTCATACTTACCGAGAACTCCCTGCTTCTGTCTCCAGTCCGGCCTCCCAGGATGACGTTTCAGTCTAAGTGACGGCTGCAGCCAATCACAGGCCAAGCACAGGCTGCAGCGGTCACATGGACTGGCGCGTCATCCAGGGAGGTCGGGCTGGATGCCGAAAGAGGGACGCGTCACCAAGACAACGGCCGGTAAGTATGAAATTCGTTTACTTTCACTAGGGAAAGTGCTGTCCCTTCCCTCTATCCTGCACTGATAGGGAGAAGGGAAGCACTTTTCCCGCAGTCCGCAGCAGCTAGTCCGCATCAATTTACTGCACATTTTGTGCAGATCCGCAGCAGAATCTGCAACGCAGATTCTGTGCGGCATTGATGCGGACAGTTGCGGACGAAATCCGCCACGTGTGGTCATGCCCTAAGACTCCGTACCAGCTGGATCTCTGCAAAAAGAATCAGTACCTTCAAAGAGCTTAAAATCAAGTTATGCCATTTTCTTCTGCTGAAGTAGTGTATGTGAACTGACCTAACCTCTACTGGGTCAGCTACTGGTGTGGCCTGTGAGATTTGTAAAGTTGTGTCCACAAAAAATAGATGAAGAAATTGTGATGGTATACAACTTTTTGCATTACCACCCTATATTTATAGTGCCAACATGTTCGACAGAACTAAAATCCACTGCAAATTCAGTTATCCAATTTTAAAATTTCTTTCATCATACAAATTTGTTAATCAATAATGGTTTTATAATGGTGACTATTAAAATCTATGCTGATGGTGCCTTTCTAGGATTTAAACTAATAAAAGCACCTTGCAAACTACACTGTGTGCACAATTATTAGGCAAGGGATTATTTTGACCATGTCATCATTTTTATACATATTTTCCAACTCCAAGCTATATAAACTGGACTGCTTATTGGATTAAGCATATCAGGTGATTTGTATTTGTGTAATGAGGGAAAGTGTGGCCTAAGAAGATCAAGACCCTATAACAAGGCGCGCAGAATTATTAGGCAGCTTGTGTTCCACTGGCAACATGGGCCAAAAAAGAGATTTAACTGACTGAAAAGTAAAAAATTGTCGTTCAGAGGGATGCAGCACTCTTTGATAAGATATTGGGGCGTGATCACAAAACCATCAAACATTTTGTTGCAAATAGTCAACAGGGTGGCAAGAAACATAAGCTGCAAATTAACTGCCAAAGATATGAGAAGAATCAAACGTGAAGCGACCAGGAACCCATTATCCTCCAGTGCTGTCATATTCCAGAACTGCAATCTCCATGGATTGACCAGAAGTACAAGGTGTTCAGTGCTCAGAGACATGGCCAAGGTAAGGAAGCCTGAAACCCGACCACCACTGAACAAGAAACATAAGTTGAAATGTCAAGACTGGGCCAAGGAATATCAGAAAACAGATTTTTCAAAGGTTTTATGGACTGTTGAGATGAGAGTGACTCTTGACGGACCAGATGGATGGGCCCGTGGCTGGATCAGTAAAGGGCACAGAGCTCCACTTCGACTCAGACGCCAGCAAGGTGGAGGTGGCGGTACTGCTATGAGCTGGTATTATTAAATATGAGCTAGTTGGACCTTTTCGTGTTGAAGATGGACTAAAAATCATCTCGCAAACCTACTGCCAGTTATTAGAAGACACTTTCATCAAGCAGTGTTACAAGAAAAAGTCTGCGTCTTTCAAGAAAACCATGATTTTTATGCAGGACAACGCTCCATCGCATGCATCGAAGTACTCCACTGCATGGCTAGCCAGTAAAGGCCTTAAAGATGAAAAAATTATGACATGGCCCCTTTCCTCACCTGACCTAAACCCTACTGAGGAGTTGTGGGCACTTCTTAAACGGCATATTTACGGTGTAGGAAAACAGTACACCCCTCTGAACAGTGTCTGGGAGGCAGTAGTTGCTGCTGCACAAAAAGTTGATCGTCAGCAGATTAAGAAGCGGACAGACTCCATGGATGGAAGGCTTATGACTGCAATTGAAATGAAGGGGGGCTATATTGCTTACTGATTTTCTTTTTTGGAAATATTTATTTGTATATTTTGAGTTGTTTATTTATTATTCTCACTTTAATAGATGAAAATAAACAAGTGAGATGGGAAAATGTTCCTTTTTCATTTAGTCAGATAATAATCCTGCACACTAAGGGCTAGTTCACACTGAGTGTTTTTGACATGGAAACCGCGATTGAAACCGCGTCCAAAAATGGCTGAAATTGCTGCCCATTTATTTCAATGGGAAGCGGAGGTGTTTTTTTCCCGCGAGCGGAAAAAAATGCCCGTGGTAAAAAAAAGCGACATGCTCTTTCTTCCCACGGTTCCATCTCTGACCTTCCATTGAAATCAATGGGAGGCAGAGAAAGCGTTTTTCGTGGCCAAAGAAAGTGCAGGCAGGGCAAAATCTGCCTCAAAAGAGATTTTTTTCTGCAAAAAGCTCAATGTAAACATACCCTATTAGTTGGCCAATAAATATGTACACATACTCCTGCGAATGCCAAAACCTCACTTTTACTTTCTTAAATACTCAGGTTTGAGGTTTATTAACATTTTGGATTGACAGACAGCACTGTAGTTGTTCAATAATAAAATTAATCCTCAAAAATACAACTTGCCTAATAATATTGCACACAGTGTATAGTCATGGTAGTGCAATGTACCAACATGATTGGCCACCAGGGTCATACTGGACCACCAGAGTACCAGAGGATCCTGGCCCTAGGCTCTGATGACAATATAATGCGCCGCAAGGTCCAACAGAAGACACCACTTGGAGTTTACTTTGGGGACAGTCACTTGTCACTAAGGTCTATTTCTTATGGGTTTATTTACGAAAAAACCTGTTACACTTTATTGATGATATGTCCTGTGTGTATGATAACCAAGATTATGATGCAATAAAAAGTGGACAGGCACATGTTCTCTATATATATTTATAGAATAATTTCCTCTAGTGCGCTCAAGGTACCCCAGTCTGACAGTGTTAGTCACAGATTGCTACGTACTGGTATTGGGTCCGTACATACTTTTCTCTTTTTTTCCCATGAATGTTACACAATCTCACTTAGGTAATGAGTGGACCTGCTATCTGTCGTCATCATTGTGTGAGAAGGGAAACTCTCCAGAGTCCATTTCTACAGATGATTACCCTCTAACATCTCCTGTGCCTCGCAAACTAATTGGCACTGATGCCTGGAACGGGTTTTTCTAATAATGACAGGATGGTGACCTCCATGTTGTTTTCCTCAATGTTAGGGCTTCCTGGAATCTCTCTTCGATAACATAGACAAATGATAAAATACACATTGTAGTCACTAGCTCCCCGCTCTACTACTTCTTGTCGGCCTATGTTACTATAATGTAAAATATCAGTGCTCTACTTGGTTCCTTTTATGATCCACGGCTACTACATGACAAACAAGACATCTCATGTATCGGATGTTGCCATGGAGATAGGAAAATAAATCATATGTGACGTGTCATATGAGTTTGTCATGTAGCGCAAGCCGAGCGAAAGAAGAGACAGGTTAGAGCCAGAAACATGACAGATACATTGTCTATTAAACACAGGGCTATGTATGTTCCAGCAGCAATAATTTATTAGCAGTTTTGTTGATTTATACTTGCAGAGATTATATTCCAAATGTACATTTTTCTTTTATTCAGTCTACTTAGGCGCCTTTTACACCACATTTAGTATATACAACGGGAAAATCTCCCAATGTACATGCCGAATGTCTGGCATTCACACTGGTCTCTTCCCCTCTGGGCAACAATCCAATTTTCCTATCTCAGGTATACATAAATACATACATGATGTCCACTCAGGAGAACTCCGTCTATATCTAATATTTTTGATATCACGAGACTTGATGAAAGAAGTTCAAGAAGTGTAAAACTGTCTGCTAGACAAGTGTGGTGCCGTTTGTGGGAGAAGACCTTTAATCCTCCAATTGATTAAATGCAAAGAAAAATGCAAAATATAAGGAAACCTGCATAGTGCACAGAAAACAACGGAATTATTGAGAGATCTAATTAATTGCAACATTTCTTATATGATCTATATGTCAATTGGCATCATATTTGCTTTACCATTATTTAGTGCATTATATACAATAATTTTGGGTTTAGTTTTTTTAGGGGGGTGCTGTACGCTAAATGAATTCTCTCTGGAAAACAACTACCCCAAAGGTGCATACAATATAATATATTCAGTTCCTGAGAGCAGATCTCAGGAATAGGGGGCACTCCTGTGTTTAGATATAGGATGAGGTAAGCATACACATACATTGGGCTAGGCTTACCTTGGATCACGCCCTGTGCGGTACAGTGTATAAATAACCATGCCATACAGTGCCTAATTATAAATGCCATACAGTACGGTGCCCAAATAACAGTGCCATACATTGGCCAAAAAACACTTCCATACGGGTGCCTAAAAAACAATTCCGCCTCCACCATACACTACAACATACTGTACAGTACCTAAGCAGTAGTGGCTCGCAATGCCTGAGTATATACCTCCATACAGTGCTCAAATAACTGCAACATGCAGTAACCTACATAAAAACTCCACGTATAAAGTAATATAATAACAATGCTATACAATGTCTAAAAAAATTGCTAAAATATTAATATTTCAATTTGTGGTGCTCAAAAGACTTGTGTGCCAGGCCATCTGTTGCACACCCTTCAATGATGTGCACTTGCATGGCCTTAGGACCGGTCCTAATCAATCATACATAGGGATCCATGGACGTGCACCATGTTAACAGATAACCGAGCTCCACTTGAACCCCAAGATCTTCCTTTTAGGATTAAATTGCTACACAGAATATATTAGAGAGTGCTCATTCTCATAGAATAGTAGATGCCTCTATAGCTATTTGGATCTTAGATCATAGTTTGACATGTGTTGCTTGATGTTTTGCAAAAATAGTCAAATGGGAATTTTAGAATACCATACAATGTTGGATACAATGTCCACTATGTATTCATGTAGTGTGCTGTTAGACTCGGGAACACAGCCATTTAAAAAGTTGGTTAAATGTTAGTAAAAATAGCTTTTGTTACTTAGAAATTTATTTCCATAGAAGTTGGGAATTATTATGTATGTCGGGAGATGCTTCCAGTATATATGCCGGATGTACACCAAGTACAAAAAGGTGGTGTGAAAGAGGCTTACTGCTTGATCCAAACACCTGTTCTCGTAAGTAATATATGGTCTTATGGTTAACTTGGGCAAACGATTTAAAGGGTTTGACCCATTAGGACAACCTCTGTCCATATCCCCTGCTTACGGCTTCAATCTATTAACCAGAGCAGAGAGCCACAGCAAAGATAAGCTCCTTTCTGGAGAATTCGCCCTGTCCATGTCTTGCATGGTGCCCCACTCATTTGAATGGGCGCAATGTATAACTGAACTTCTCCTGAATCAGTCAGCAGTTATCAGCTGATCGCCAGCAGGTCCTCATTTAGAGAACCCAAAAAGAGCAAACTCTTTCATGTAGTGATTGTACAAACCAGAAATAAACTAAGGATGAGGGGGCTTGGTGGTTAAATGGACCAACTTTATGTTATTTTGACCGTGAACATTACACTGTCTCTCCCTACAATCTAGAGAATAACTGCCTGAAAACTCTACAAACACTTTAGTTAATAAAGAATACATAGTCCTCTGGCATGTCCTGGCATGGGTAGCTTTCTTCATTGAAGTTGTCTTTGAAATGCCTCACATTAAGTAGATAGTCATATCCTGCAACACAGGAGTCTGAGTAGGAAAAGTCAGGCTGTCTTGAGTCTTTTTTGTCTGGTATTTAGTTTCAGCAAAAAGCATAAGTAGAGGTGGACTTAATAATTTGGCAGTGCCCAATGGTAGGGCAGCTGACAGATCTCTTGCATTTCATGTAGACATTGGGGCCTATTAGAGTCCTGCCTGAAACGTGCACATTGTCATTAATAGTTCCTGGCTAGGACATGTCTAGAGAATAATAATAATAATAATAATAATAATAATTAGTAATCAGAAAACACAAGTAGTGATAATAATAAATCTGTATAAATATTTGGCCTTAAAAGCTTATGATTTTGGACATATAGTAGCATGCACATGCTCTCAGACAACCCCTTTTTATTAGACGGGTCCCCTGATGATAAGTTGATCACCACTATTAGGACCCAAAAAAAATCAGCTGTGATCTGTGAGCAGCGCCCATTAAAATTATTGGGCTGTCTATGTAATGCATAGACGTGCCCAGTCCTTATGTGAGGAACTCCCCCTTCGATAAACACTAAATTTCTTAATATGGTATTTGAAAACGGTTGTTTTGGCTGTCTGGTTGCCTTTGGAAACAGACTATGGTAATGGATGTGACCGTAGTATATAATATGTATAATAAGTATTTACAGTTATAGTGATCTAAAAATGTTCTTATAAAAGTGACTTTTATCTTTACATTTATTTATTCTTAAAAGCTTCTTTTAATAAAGTCAATAATTTGGCACATTACAGGGTACAGAATTATTTAATGCCAGACATCAATAATAGACTTTTTTGGGTGACAAATTACTTTAAATACTCAAAGTAAGCAACGCAAGATATTATACAAATGGTTTTCCTAAGCAAGTGCCAAAGCAATAAATAGGCCAATTAAATGCTACTTTACAAGATTAAACCTAAATCTTATTATATCAAGCTGATTATCCTGCAGTAAAAGTATACAGCCAGTAAATCTTTGGTGTTTTCGAGTCTGCGGTAATGAGATTCAGCAAAGATCTATACAATTATCACTGCGGCTGTGTAAGGATGTGTCTTATAAAGCGAGCCATCCTGCAA
Source organism: Rhinoderma darwinii (assembly GCF_050947455.1). Taxonomy (NCBI): domain Eukaryota; kingdom Metazoa; phylum Chordata; class Amphibia; order Anura; family Rhinodermatidae; genus Rhinoderma; species Rhinoderma darwinii. The sequence goes on along the minus strand of NC_134687.1, from coordinate 579,315,254 downwards.
CACATTTAATTGTGAAAATCTTCTGTAGAAAAAGAAGGGGAGCTATTACACATGGCCAGATGGATGGTAGAGGGGACCTTCTTAGTAGTTTATAAGATAATAGGGACTGTTTGCATTCAGGGCCGGCCTATGTAGTCGCACCGGGCGCATCATTTGTCACTATTGGAGAGAGTGCCACTGGCCCTGATGGCCTGGGTATCCGGAGATTGCGCTCCTATCACAAACTACATGCCAAACCTATGGATAGGCCGCTTCAGTGGCTCTAGCTACATTCCTTAGTTTATATGTTGGGCAGTGTTATTTAGGCAACTGTCTGACCATGTTGTTTGGGCACTGTAATATGGAGGAAAATAGATATATTCGTACAGCAAAATCTGTATAAGCCTTCATTTCCATGCTTTATAGCAACAGGCACATACTGTACCTCCCTATGTCTCCAATTCCATCTTCTACAGAAAACAGAGAATAAAAACTGTTCCACGTTGCATTGGATGCCATATTACAGAAATATTCTTGAGGAGAATACCTCCATAGGGTACCATACAGTGCCACATGGAGTGCTTGAGGTTCTATAGTCGAAAACTTTAGGTGCTCTGTTTGCTGCCTTACAGGAAAGTAAAAGACACATTTTGATGCCACTCCACATGTTCAGCAAGTTCTGATTATCAGAAAAATGTGTGTATAATAAGGTGTCAGGCACATGTTGAAGAGGTGTGCATATAGCCAGTAAAGAGGGACAAAGAACATACCTTTCTACCAAGTATCGGAAAGAGGGACAACCGATGCTGCGCGTGTAGCTCAGCAAATATTTTCTCTGTTAAGCCACGCCTGTAACCCATCCAATGCATGCCCATACACACCACATAGTATCATGCTCCCATAGTTCCTCACACACAGTAAAATGCTCCTATAGCTGACCCCACAGTATAATACCCCATATTGCCTCACACACAATATAATGCCAAATAGTTGCCACCACACAGTATAATGCCCCCATAGCTGCCTCCATACAGTATAATGCCCCCATAGGTGCACCCATACAGTATAATGCCCCCATAGCTGCCCCATACAGTATAATGCGCACAGATGCCCCCATACAGTATAATGACCACACAAATTCCCCCATACAGTATAATGCCTGCCTCAGCTGCCCCCATACAGTATGTCCCCACAGCTGCCCCATACAGTATAATGCCCCAACAGCTGCCCCATACAGTATAATGGCACCACAGCTGCCTCATACAGAATAATGCCCCCTTAGCTGCCACTATACAGTACAATGCCCCCTTAGAAGGTGTTCCCATACAGTATAATGCTCTGTTAGATGCCCCCATACAGTGTAATGCCCCCTTAGCTGCCCCATACAGTATAATGCCCCTTAGCTGCCCCATACAGTATAATGCCCCTTTAGCTGCCACCATACAGTATAATTCCCCCTTAGTTGCCCCCATACAGTATAATTCCCCATAGCTGCCCCATACAGTAAAATGCCCCCCTTGGCTGCCCCCATACAGTATAATGCCTCATAGTGCCTAATGAAAAAATAATAAAAAAAAAATACTTACCTAGCCCCGTTCCCATGACGAGTGGAGGAGATCCCTCTGTTCCTCCGATCTGTACTATGAGTGGCTCGGCACAGACAGGAGCGATGACGTCACTGCATTGTGCCTGTCTGTGCCGAGTGGATCACGAGTGATTCACTAAGTAATTGCTGGAGCAAGTAAATCAAATGGGGCAGTGTGACAATGGACTAAGGACATATCTGTGAAATAAATCCGTACCTCTTCTTGCTTCTGCATCCCTTGAGTTTTGGCTGCATTCTGAGGCATGTTTGATCTGTGTCGGCCGCCAGAGGAGGGCGGGAGAGGAAATACCATGAAAGGTAACGGTTAGCTCCGCAAGAACCCACGGTGGTGCTGTAAGGTCCGGTTACTTCTGCTGCTACCCACGTCACAACTAGTAGGGCGGGAGCGGCTCCTGGCCTTTAGTAGTCTGTGCAGTAGCAGGTAGCTCAAGCCATGACTGCCAGAGGCGTGTAACCATCTATCCCAATATGTGGGTGCAGGCACATCCTCTCTCAGGGGGACTCCAGCGGGGTTGACATCCCCAACCTCAGTTTTGTCCGCTTGCTCCCATTAAAAGATAAGCATTGTTACATCGTGGTTACTGAAGTAAAGTATTTCATAAGAATTGGTTATTCCACGACTAGTCACCACCCCTGCATATTCACACAATGCTCCCAGTCGGGAGAAGACAGGCATTGCCAGCCTGTGGAAGTCAAAAGTTCCAGTAAGAACACGTTTGTTTTGAGGTGCTTAGAAGTAGGCCTTTCACGCTGACAACTAGAGAAAGCTATATGTTTAGTTAGAGGCTGGACGGCCTAGGGTTTATTTTGTACTGTTTCAAAACGAATCCACTGTGGGAGTAAATATTTTCTAGTGTGCCAACCATCTTGACCCTGGAGTCTTACCCCAAGTTGTCACTATATATATACACCACCGTTCAAAAGTTTGGGGTCACCCAGACAATTTTGTGTTTTCCATGAAAACTCACACTTATATTTATCAAATGAGTTGCAAAATGACTAGAAAATATAGTCAAGGCATTGACAAGGTTAGAAATAATGATTTTTATTTCAAATAATAATTTTCTCCTTCAAACTTTGCTTTCGTCAAAGAATTCTCCATTTGCAGCAATTACAGCATTGCAGACCTTTGGCATTCTAGCTGTTAATTTGCTGAGGTAATTTCACTCCATGCTTCCAGAAGCCCCTCCCACAAGTTGGATTGGCTTGATGGGCACTTCTTGCGTACCATATGGTCAAGCTGCTCCCACAACAGCTCTATGGGTTGAGATCTGGTGACTGCGCTGGCCACTCCATTACAGATAGAATACCAGCTGCCTGCTTCTTCCCTAAATAGTTCTTGCATAATTTGGAGGTGTGCTTTGGGTCATTGTCCTGTTGTAGGATGAAATTGGCTCCAATCAAGCGCTGTCCACAGGGTATGGCATGGCGTTGCAAAATGGAGAGATAGCCTTCCTTATTCAAAATCCCTTTTACCTTGTACAAATCTCCCACTTTACCAGCACCAAAGCAACCCCAGACCATCACATTACCTCCACCATGCTTGACAGATGGCGTCAGGCACTCTTCCAGCATCTTTTCAGTTGTTCTGCGTCTCACAAATGTTCTTCTGTGTGATCTAAACACCTCAAACTTCGATTCGTCTGTCCATAACACTTTTTTCCAATCTTCCTCTGTCCAATGTCTGTGTGCTTTTGCCCATATTAATCTTTTCCTTTTATTAGCCAATCTCAGATATGGCTTTTTCTTTGCCACTCTGCCCTGAAGGCCAGCATCCCGGAGTCGCCTCTTCACTGTAGATGTTGACACTGGCGTTTGGCGGGTTCTATTTAATGTAGCTGCCAGTTGAGGACCTGTGAGGCGTCTATTTCTCAAACTAGAGACTCTAACGTACTTGTCTTGTTGCTCAGTTGTGCAGCGGGGCCTCCCACTTCTCTTTCTACTCTGCTTAGAGCCTGTTTGTGCTGTCCTCTGAAGGGAGTAGTACACACCATTGTAGGAAATCTTCAGTTTCTTGGCAATTTCTCGCATGGAATAGCCTTCATTTCTAAGAACAAGAATAGACTGTCGAGTTTCACATGAAATCGAACCCACAAATGTAATTCTCCAGATTCTCAACTAGCTCAAAGGAAGGTCAGTTTTATAGATCCTCTAAACAGCAAAACTGTTTACAGCGGTGCTAACATAATTGCACAAGGGTTTTCAAGTGTTTTCTAATCATCCATTAGCCTTCTAACACAGTTAGCAAACACAATGTACCATTAGAACACTGGAGTGATGGTTGCTGGAAATGGGCCTCTATACACCGATGTAGATATTGCATTAAAAACCAGACGTTTGCAGCTAGAATAGTCATTTAGCACATTAACAATGTATAGAGTGTATTTCTGATTAATTTAATGTTATCTTCATTGAAAAAAACTGTGCTTTTCTTTCAAAAATAAGTAAATTTCTAAGTGACCCTAAACTTTTGAACGGTAGTGTATGTGTATATATATGTACACACTGGTAGCTTTTCAATACAATACATACTTTTTTTGGAAGTCAATGCCAAATTATGCAACTACATCTGGGGCAAGCATTTGTAATGCTAGAATGTGGTGTTTAACTATATAGCTGCCAGTGAAGTTACATTTAAATTATATTTATGTAGATAATTTAATAGCTTTACAATCCATTTTCAGAAATCTAGAGAGGGAATGAAGAGATTTTACGAACTTCTACCTGGTAATACAAGAATGGATTTCATCTGAGTGAATGTCCATATAATTAAAGAGATCCACAGATGAATTTCTGTTAAATATGAGCTATGTTTATTTCTAACAAAATCCATCCCGCATTCCTCTCTCCTTGCCTCATGGCAGCTTTTACTTCAGCACAAAAGGCATTTTTTTTAACTTCTTACATAAGGAGATGTTTGCTGCCCACCAACAGGCGCTGGGTCGTATTTCTCATTTAACATTCTTTATTAACATTATGCCACAGCTGAACTTCTACCACTCCCACTGCTACACAAGAAGGTGCCAACCTATGCAAATGAGAGTTAGAGAAGTTGTATCCTAAAGCTTTAAAAACTATTCAAAGTGGTGCTTCTTAGATAAAATGCACCATACATATGGTCACTTTTTTTCTTGCTTTAATGCATCTAAACTAAAAATGCAAAACAACTATAAAAAAAAAGTCTTGGTTAAAAATATTCTAAAGTTTTGTGTAAACAGCTCTTTTTAAGCGTGTGTTTCCATGGTAACAGACTACAAACAAATATATGTGTAGTCTGATATTGCAGTCATGTGTTTTTCTTTTCCATCTGCCTCCATGTTTTACTGTCCGTAGGTTAGCAAGAGGAGAAGACACATGGACGAGAGTAACACATGACTAAAGAATCACACCATGGCTTGTTTGTAGCTTGTAAGCATGGAGACAGGACACTCCTAGACAAGGAGCTGTATACACAAAAAAAGTTTAGATTTTAGATACTTTGAGGCAATATAAAAATTTATGCAAAACTGAACATATACTTTAATGAGAGCAGCTGAGTAAAACAGGTAGTCACAATATCTCTTCAAAGGCCCAATATTTATGTAAATCTGAGAGGCTTGAGGCTATACTGACAGTAAAGATTCCAACAGTACTGAACCAGAACTGCTTATCTGCTATTCCTAAAAATTAATTATCCGACCCAGAATGAACACAACATTTTACTTGTCTGACACAGGATCTTTCAGTTATCTATAATCATATGTAAGGTGAAGATCAAAGAAATAGCAAAATCTTTTATCAAATTAACGGCTATGCAAACTTATGGAAGGCAATTTTTTTTAAATAAAAAAGTCAGTCAGTGTGATTGGTGCAACTTTGTAAATTGTCTTTATTAAAAATTAGTTTTACGTTTTGAGATACAGCTGCTCTGTATCCTGTATACACAGCAGCTGTATCTTTCGCTACATCCTACTCCCATCCTGACGGATTCAGTGAAAGCGGGTCACACAAGAGCCACCTGTAATCTATCACATCTAGTTCATAACTTAGATGTGATAGATTACAGGTGGATCCCGTGTGTCAGAGACGCGTAGGACCCCCTGACACTGAACCCATCTGGCCCACGGGACTGACGGATTCAAGTCATAGTGAACGATATAGCTGCTCTGTATAGAGAATACAGAGCAGCTGTATATCAAAAAGTAAAACAAATTTTTAATAAAAAATATTTAGAAAGTTGCACTAATCACACTGACTGACCTTTTTATAAAAAATAATAATAATAATTGCCTTTCATAGGTGTACATAGCCTTTAAGTAGTTACACGTTATATATAAATGAATAACAGTAAAATAATAAGGGTTTGGATGACTAAAGAGGAAGACATCTAGAAAACATAGAAATTAAAGTAAGGCCTTGTCTGGAAATCATGAACCAGGGGTGAAGCGGTCAGTGAAGTTTGAATGCCCGGGATGTTGAGAATACTGATCCAGGGTTGTCAGGTATTTAGAAATCCCTACATAGTGTCAAAGAGAATGGCATGTATTTTTTTGTTGGTCACTTTTTCCATGTCCACTGAAAGCAGCAGTGATTTTAATTTTGAGGTGATATGGATTCTTGCCTCCATGCCTCACTGGGAAAGTTTGGGATTTTGGTAAGAACACCTTGGGGATTTGTCTGCTAACAGAAAACCAAATGTTCTTTTTGGGAAAGGAAATGGAGTTTACCCTAGCCATGGGAAGAGAAATTTCTGACCAGAAGGAAGGCACATATGTAGTGTGGATTTATTGTAGCATGTGCCATATTCCTTAAAATGGCCCATGCCGATTGAGGAACACGGTAAAGTTGCTGAGTAACACCGCCACTTTTCTGTCTGAGGGAAATCATTAGTAATAAATGGGATCCATTGACAGAGCCATTAATATACTCCTACTTGCATTTTTTATATTTTTTGCAACCCTGCGCTTAAAACTTTAAGGAGTGCTCTAACTGACCAAGGGACTGTGGCGAGGGGCCCTAAAGCTTGAATAGTCAGTCCGTCCCTGAAAGGGTCAGAAAAAAAGTTCTTTGTTACATATGTGTATCTATGCAATGTTCCTCCAGATAAGCTGTGTACATACATAGACCTCTATGTAGGCAACCGGTCCATAGAGTCACTATATAGATATCTATACACTATGGGTCTTGGATCAGGGAAAATTTCATACAGAATGTGCATTACAAAGTTTGAGCTCTTTACATGCTGAAACTAATAAACAATAATAGTTAAATAAAATAATAAATAACACTATTATTTATAGCATAGTACAGCGCAGACGACATCTAGTTATCAGAATACTGTACATCCCTTTATACTGTACAGTAGCTGCCGATAAGCAAATGCATGTTAACTGATACATTTCATTATCCCAGTAAAACGAGTTTGCAAGTAGCAATGATTTCTTTCTGTGAGTCACCGCAGAGCGGCTGAGCTTTCAATGAAAGATGAACATGGTCTGTATCACCGATTACATCTAAACTGTGTTTATTTTGGACTTACACACTGCAGTATTCAATGCTACTATGGACTTAAGGTCCTATTAGACGGGCAGATATTCTTTCATGAACAAGGGACGAGTGATGATTTAAAGAGTTGTTTACATTCAAAAGACGATCTATTACACGTGACAATAATTGCGAAAGATTTTCGCTGTTCAGTCATTACTGCGAACGTTGCTCGTTCTCCACTACCTCATCTCTGAACTGCTGACTGGAAGATTTCTGATTAGACGAGGGGATGTGGCAGCGACGAATGTAGATGTGGCGGCTGATCCACGGATACCCAACGATTTATCCTTCGTCGTTGGATCGTTGCATGCTATTACACATGGAGATTATCTCTTAAATTCAAACAATTATACAAAAATTTGCACGATAATCGCTGCGTCTAATTGGGCCTTTACAGGCAGCATGTATATTGACAGCGAGAAATGAGATACATTTGGTTGGACCAAATCAGATTGCTGCTTTAGATGTGGTGGAATGAATAGTGCACATGAAGCTAGATTCAGGAAAAAACGCACCTAAAAAAATGTTCTGCTAATTTAAAGGTACAGAACCCAATAATGTAGCAGCGTACACACTAACTGAATGCATGCTTACTGATGCCAAGATGAACCTTTAAGCATCATATGCCATAGAAATGAACGGGATCCATTGATGAAACCAGTGGTGTAACTACCACTGTAGCAGCCATAACAGCTGCTACGGGACCCGTCCTCAGAACGCAGATACCATTGAACAATATGGCAGAGCAGGGAGGTATCTCCCTGCTCTGCCATTTACTGGGCTACAGGCCACGTTCGGCCTACAGCTTATCAGGCGCAGGGACGGGATCCCTGCGCAGGACGGCGTGATGATGTCACCAGATCATCAAGGATCCCGTCGGCATTGATGCTTTGGAGCAGCTCAGTTCATCGCAGGAACGGTGCCTAGTTGAGTATAATGTTTTTTTGTTTTATTTGTATGTGGGGCGCTATCTACAGGGGGGGCTGTATGGCGTTATCTACAGGGGGCTGTATGGCAGAATCTACAGGGGGCTGTATGGTAGAATCTACAGGGGGGCTGTATGGCAGAATCTACAGGGGGGGCTCTATAGCTCAATTTACAGGGGGGCACTATCTACAAGGGGGGGCTGTGTGTGGCACCCAGGGGAGGGGGGGCCCAGTCAAAAGATTGCCATGGGGCCCAGTCTTTCCTAGTTACACTCCTGGATGAAACCATTAGTAAATGTTTTCTTTTAGAAGCAACATTGTTACCTATAGCTACCAAGCTCAAGCTTTTATTTTCACAAGTTTACTTGAAAGTTGACGCATGGCAACTTCTTAGGCAGTTTTTATAAACTAATCACTACAAGGGACCTTATAAAAAAGTGTTTTTTGAGGCTTAGCTACAGAGGTGAAAATGAGCCATATTTATAAAACATCTGACCACACTTTTTGCAGGGTTCTTTGTATCTGACAATTGTTTAGTTTGGAGATGTGGTCTAATTTGCAGCAATTGTTAAGTGAATTTTCAAAATTTTACAAAACCGTACGCCAGCTCAGACCTGATGGACATCATAGAATGTTTTTTTCTTTAGGATCAGTACTTTGCAGATATTTAGTTTATGCTGCAATATTCATATGACATTTCCTTGTTGTACTGAGCATGTTCCAACATGTAGAATTCACACCAAATTCTCTACATACCATGTACCAATTTGGGGCATATCTGGTAAATTTTAAGCCTTTTGTGCAGGTAGATACATTTTTATACATATATTCATTGTGTATTTAACTAGAGATCCACGCTTTATTGTTCGTAATTACCTATATAATTATGAACCACACTTGGTTCAGCCACACTCTCCTCTAAAGGCACCAAACTCCCCCTTATATCTCCTATACTAGCCCCTCGCATTTAGCGTTGCGGCGATCGCTGCCACAACGCTCGTTAATACATTGGGATCAGCATTGGCCCGCACCAATGTCTGGCACCTCCTCCTGCAGTGAAGGCAGGGTCTGGCGGCGCAGCCGCCTACAACGTCCCACCAGTCCTTCAACAATAAAGGCCAGATGGGTGACGTGGCATTACAAACAGGGCACTGTACAACACAAACACAGCAAATAAACAGGAAACCCCTTACATGCTACCCCCAGTGGCGTAACAATAGGGAGTGCACAGGTAGCAGTCACACCCGGGATCTGCTGTCTGATGGAGCCCAAAGGTCCCTCAGCTATACAAGAAGACACAAGCATTAAAAATGACTCCTGGCAGGTGCGCACCCTGCTACAGATTTTGCATTGAGGCCCGGGAGCATTAAGTTATGCCTCTACCTTATCTTGACTTCTGGAAGTGATGGGCGCAGGATTAGGGGTGTGGCATACTACTAGTCCGCATCGGCTGAATAGAATATATGCTTATATTTTATATATATACACTACCGTTCAAAAGTTTAGGGTCACTTAGAAATTTCCTTATTTTTGCAAGAAAAGCACAGTTTTTGTCAACGAAGTTAACATTAAGTTAATCAGAAATACACTCTATACATTGTTAATGTGCTAAATGACTATTCTAGCTGCAAACGTATGGTTTTTAATGCAATATCTACATAGGTGTATAGAGGCCCATTTCCAGCAACCATCACTCCAGTGTTCTAATGGTACATTGTGTTTGATAACTATGTTAGAAGGCTAATGGATGATTAGAAAACACTTAAAAACCCTTGTGCAATTATGTTAGCACCGCTGTAAACAGTTTTGCTGTTTAGAGGAGCTATAAAACTGACCTTCCTTTGAGCTAGTTGAGAATCTGGAGCATTACATTTGTGGGTTCGATTAAACTCTCAAAATGACTAGAAAAAGAGAGCTTTCATGTGAAACTCGACAGTCTATTCTTGTTCTTAGAAATGAAGGCTATTCCATGCGAGAAATTGCCAAGAAACTGAAGATTTCCTACAACGGTGTGTACTGCTCCCTTCAGAGGACAGCACAAACAGGCTCTAATCAGAGTAGAAAGAGAAGTGGGAGGCCCCGCTGCACAACTGAGCGACAAGACAAGTACATTAGAGTCTCTAGTTTGAGAAATAGACGCCTCACAGGTCCTCAACTGGCAGCTTCATTAAATAGTACCTGCAAAACGCCAGTGTCAACGTCTACAGTGAAGAGGCGACTCCGGGATGCTGGCCTTCAGGGCAGAGTGGCAAAGAAAAAGCCATATCTGAGACTGGCTAATAAAAGGAAAAGATTAATATGGGCAAAAGCACACAGACATTGGACAGAGGAAGATTGGAAAAAAGTGTTATGGACAGACGAATCGAAGTTTGAGGTGTTTGGATCACACAGAAGAACATTTGTGAGACGCAGAACAACTGAAAAGATGCTGGAAGAGTGCCTGATGCCATCTGTCAAGCATGGTGGAGGTAATGTGATGGTCTGGGGTTGCTTTGGTGCTGGTAAAGTGGGAGATTTGTACAAGGTAAAAGGGATTTTGAATAAGGAAGGCTATCACTCCATTTTCCAACGCCATGCCATGCCCTGTGGACAGCGCTTGATTGGAGCCAATTTCATCCTACAACAGGACAATGACCCAAAGCACACCTCCAAATTATACAAGAACTATTTAGGGAAGAAGCAGGCAGCTGGTATTCTATCTGTAATGGAGTGGCCAGTGCAGTCACCAGATTTCAACCCCATAGAGCTGTTGTGGGAGCAGCTTGACCGTATGGTACGCAAGAGTGCCCATCAAGCCAATCCAACTTGTGGGAGGGGCTTCTGGAAGCATGGGGTGAAATTTCTCCCGATTACCTCAGCAAATTAACAGCTAGAATGCCAAAGGTCTGCAATACTGTAATTGGAGCATTCTTTGACGAAAACAAAGTTTGAAGGAGAAAATTATTATTTCAAATAAAAATCATTATTTCTAACCTTGTCAATGTCTTGACTACATTTTCTAGTTATTTTACAACTCATTTGATAAATATAAGTGTGAGTTTTCATGGAAAACACAAGATTGTCTGGGTGACCCCAAACTTTTGAACGGTAGTGTATATATATATATATATATATATATATATATACACATACATACACTATATATATATATATATATATCGCTATTTATTTATTTTTTTACTTTAGATGGAGAACTCTATGAACTCATATCTTACTTATATTTATTTGTGACAAAGCTAGTTTACGACTGGTGGACATTATAGCTTCCATAAGGGGTTAAGACCATGTTTTTCCTGACCAATAAAAAAATCTAAATTGCTTCAACATATTTATCCTCAGCTCCTGTATCCCTATGTAACGAAGTAGATTTGACATCCAGGACTCTAGTTAATCTGGGCAACAACCCCATGGGAACTAGGTGACCAAAGGGTCGGCATTAGCATCAGGCAAACCTTAGCGGATTCCAGGGCCTACTGGGCTTGGAGGACAGATTACCCTCTAGGTAAACATTCTCTGATTGTCAATTCAAGGGTGGATGGAGTGGTGACCCTGACCCACCAAGACTTTGAGACTCAAGGGCCCACATACACCTAAAGTAGGTTTTGGGTAGCTATATTAGTCTTTACTCAGTTTACCCAGAAACTCACTTTGTTAAAAAAAAAAACATCTGAATACAGTTTTTAAATAACTCGATTAAGGGCTTGAGGATTTACTGGTGATTTTTGTATTGCAATTATAGATAGAAATTCTCTTTAAATATATTAGCTCTGTCTCACAGTATCCATAGGAATTACTTTAAAATGTCGGTAACTGTGCCAGTCTGATTAGGAAAAATATACAAAGGGTTAAGTTAATTTTAAATAATAAAAGTATTCAAAACAAAATTGTTGTTTTGTAATAAACTATACACACATATATATATATAAACATACATACATGATATAGATAAATATGGTGTATATGTGTGTGTGTGTGTGTAAATAAATATATATATGTATATATATATATATATATATATATATATATATATATATATATATATATATATATATATATATATATACATACATACAATATATATACATATACACATACACACTGCATATATTACAAATAAATTTACATTGATGAGACCCCAAAACAGTTTCTAGGACCTATGGTATTTGCGCTGTTAGCCTCTATAACCAAATATCAGTAGAGACGTAGAATTAGAAAATTTAGACATTCTCCCTTTACGTAATAACAGATTTGAAAACATACATTCCCTGACATATCTAATAAAAAAGAACTAATAAATTGTCTTCATTTGCACCAGACATCCGTGAGCTTTTTACGTCTATACCTCTCAATGCGTAGCGATAAGTAACTTTCCATATTTCTGTCAAAATCCAACCCAGAATACGTAAACTAACCTGAGCTCAGCCCGCAGAGATTAGACGAAATTCCTCCACCATAGAAAACCACATGAACTATAACCTGAGATTGCAGCCAGTTCCGAGTCCAAGAATCCCAGTTGTTATATTCCCCAGACATTCAGTATCTCTCCTACAATGTTTACTGTCATCTGTGTTTTATCCCAAGTACTAAAGAGCAGCGATTTAACCAAACAGTGCATGCCCCTTGGCCTTGGTGAGCAAATACTGTCATTGATAAAGAAACTGTGTAATTCAGCCGCATGTGCATTTAACTGGTGATCTGTTTTCGCAGCCCAGTCTTCCTTCCTTTCCAATTCTACATAGCATAATAAAATATGACGTCTCAAAGCAATCTTTGAATTCGACCATTGAAAATTTTATTCGGTTTCCTTTCTTACAGCTTAATATAATTTCCACATAGCCAGCAGGGGGTGCCAGGTCAACTCTGTAAGGGACTTTTCCTATACTGTCACTGTCTTTCCTAGCTGATTTGGTGTTCTCCCCCCCCCCCTTCGATAGAATGACCTCACTGCCTCCTGTGAATAGAATTTCCACATCAGACATGGAGGCTGAGGCCTTGCAGCTGTTGTAGAACTATAAGTCACAGCAAATCCACCCAGCTGCTCCAAAGACAAAGCCATATCACCCAATGAAAAAATATCAGTTTTAAGTTACATTTCTGGAATGTTTTGATACATACTGTATAAACCATATTTATTAAATGTGGCCCCCCCACAGTCACTACAATATTCATTGTACTGCTTTTACTTATTTTTTTACCTAAATCTCCTTTTCAGGGCATCTAGCACAAGAATAAACGTAGTAAAATATATATAACCATTTTCCTACTCAAGTCGAAACCCCCCTATAAAAATACATATATGAAAATGTTTATATGATGGGTTTAATAGACAAAATGAAGGAGATCCCAATATAGAGATAGATAGATAGATAGACAGACAGACAGACAGACAGACAGACAGACAGACAGACAGACAGACAGACAGACAGACAGACAGGTGATAGATAGATAGATAGATAGATAGATAGATAGATAGATAGATAGATAGATAGATAGATAGATAGATAGATAGATAGATAGATAGATAGATAGATAGATAGATAGATAGAATCCAAAAATCGGGAGCCTTTCTCCTGTGTTGAGCTGAAACGTCGTGTGTATATGGACCAATAAAGCACCTTTTTCTACCTTGCTTATACCTTGAAGTGCTGCCTGATTTTTGGATTCTACTACAGCAGGTCTGTTAGCCCTGACCTGGGCAGGTCGGCACCCACCTACGATTTACAAGGCTGTGCGGCTGACATTGTATTTAGATAGATAGATAGATAGATAGATAGATAGATAGATAGATAGATAGATAGATAGATAGATAGATAGATAGATAGATAGATAGATAGATAGATAGGTAGGTAGGTAGGTAGGTAGGTAGGTAGGTAGGTAGGTAGATAGATAGATAGATAGATAGATAGATAGATAGATAGATAGATAGATAGATAGATAGATAGATAGATAGATAGATAGATAGATAGGAGATAGATAGATAGATAGATAGATAGATAGATAGATAGATAGATAGATAGATAGATAGATAGATAGATAGATAGATGATAGATAGATAGATAGATAGATAGATAGATAGATAGATAGATAGATAGATAGATAGATAGATAGATAGATAGATAGATAGATAGATAGATAGATAGATGCTGAGAATGAGAGGTCCCAACTCCTAAGTCCCTGTTTTCGGCTAGAGAGCAGGTAAAGCATGTGTATATAGAAGAATGGTAGTGTTGAAAATAGCTGAATGAGCATGAACAATGTGACCTGGCAATTTTCTTACCCATTGGGAACAAATAAAATTGGGTGGCAAGAGTGATTTTCACCGTGACTTTCGTCCAACTTCATGTTGCAGTGTAGCCCTAGTCCTATGGACGCACACGGCCTCACAAAAAAAACTGTTCTAGAAAATGTGTTCCCCATAGCATCCATTCAGATTTCAGCTTTGATTTTTCCAGGGCAGGTTTGAAAATGGAAGCAGCGATCTGGTTGTTTTTTGACTTGTGGTATAAAACTCTCATCAGGCCTTCTTGGAAGACCTGCCAGATCATATGAATTATTCCCACGGCACCGTCCTGCTGTAATTTCATCTTTATGGAGCTTGTGACATTCAGTACTTGCTCTCAGTTATCTATCTCTGTCCATAAGCTAGGACTTGTCTGTATCTGCTGATGCAGCTTTTTTGTTTGCCATGTATATATTGCTTTGCAAGTATTAGGGTATGTTCACACGGCGGGGGTCCGTAACGGCTGAAATTACGGGGATGTTTCAGCCTGAAAACATCCCCGTAATTTCAGCCGTACCGGCATGTGCAGGCGCTTGAACGCCGCGTCAATTACGGCCGTAATTAGCGCTGCTATTCATTGGAGTCAATGAATAGCGGCTCCAATTACGGCCAAAGAAGTGACAGGTCACTTCTTTGACGCGGGCGTCTATTTGCGCGCCGTCATTTGACAGCGGCGCGTAAATATACGCCTCGTGTGAACAGACAAACGTCTGCCCATTGCTTTCAATGGGCAGATGTTTGTCAGCGCTATTGAGGCGCTATTTTCGGGCGTAATTCGGGGCAAAAACGCCCGATTTACGTCCGTAAATAGGCCGTGTGAACATACCCTTAGGGTATGTTCACACGGCCTATTTACGGACGTAAATCGGGCGTTTTTCCCCCGAATTACGTCTGAAAATAGCGCCTCAATAGCGCTGACAAACATCTGCCCATTGAAAGCAATGGGCAGACGTTTGTCTGTTCACACGAGGCGTATATTTACGCGCCGCTGTCAAATGTCGGCGCGCAAATAGACGCCCGCGTCAAAGAAGTGACCTGTCACTTCTTTGGCCGTAATTGGAGCCGCTATTCATTGACTCCAATGAATAGCAGCGCTAATTACGGCCGTAATTGACGCGGCGTTCAAGCGCCTGCACATGCCGGTACGGCTTAAATTACGGGGATGTTTTCAGGCTGAAACATCCCCGTAAATTCAGCCGTTACGGACCCCCGCCGTGTGAACATACCCTTAAATAACTTTGTGTGGACCAACAATTGGGGCATTGACTGTTTGGAACTTTGATAGTCACCTCACAGGTAACTACTGTTCTTAGTACACTCCAAGGACGCATCAGCTTTTACTAAGCTATATAATATTCAAGGACATCTTTTAATTTACAAATCCAATAACATCCCCTAAAATGAACACATCCTCAAATATTCACCTTTGACAACAGTATTACAGTTTAGAAATAGAATTTCTCTACATAATTTTACAGTACTTATCTTGTACTGAATTTACAACCTTTATTATAGTCCAGAGCTGAAATCATAATTCTGCTGGTTGGTATTTGAATCAGTAGGGAGGGTTGCTGACAGACACACCCTAACAGCTTAACTTAGCACCACATTTTCATTGCTCTATGGCTCAAATCAGACAGAGACCGTTTTCTCTACAGTACACAGTATCTTGTATAAAGAATTCACTTCTCACAATGCACATCACTAGTTCGAGCCCTGCACAGACATTAAGCCTACAAGCAATGCTGAGAGATTTCAAAATTACGTTTTTCTCAAAACAATAAATGATCTAAATGTAAATTGATGTTTACATAAAAATGTACACTTAAAGGGGATGTCCATTTCAGACAAATGCTTTTAAGGTATGTTCATAGATGTGACAAACCTAGTCACTTTAGGTCTACCAATAGTAAGCATGGTGAGGGTTGGCGGTTGGGTAATGTAACTGCTCAAAGAATAGCGGGCACCAAACGGCTTAAGGAAGGTGCCCTGGACTATAGGTCAATTTAGAGTTAATAAAGGGCAAATGCAGGTCAGGGTGGGAATAATTGTTTTGCTCCCTCCTTGGCCCGAACCTTTTTAATGTTTATGTTACCGGTTACTGGGAGGACAGTAAGAGAGGTGGGGTAAAGAGTTTATATAAGTTGAAAGCACACTTACCTCAGGCATCTTTCCAGGCTGTTCCAGCAGAAAATTGCTATCATGTCTGAAAGATCCTCTGATGAGCTGACCAGGGGGTTATTGGGAAGCTGAGGTTGGAAGGTTCCGCCGGGCTGGGGAGAGCTTTACAGCTAAGTCCGGATGCAGCTGCTACCTCTGCTATTCTTATGGCCGGCGGGTAGGCTGTTTTTGGAGTGGTGGTTCGCCACCAGATGCTTGAAGGGGACAATAAGGATGTGCTACTGCCGGATGGAGTTCACCTCAATCCTATTGGTCTGGACATCTTTTTGCTGGGACTACAAGAAGGTATTGAGAAGGCGCTCTTTCTTTTAGGTGGGGGCCGGGACACGTAGGTGTACGCGGCGCCCGTTGTGGTGGTGTTGGCTTGCCTAGCAAGCCATTTATAACCGTTGCACGATACTTGTCCAAGGCAGAATATTGCTAGGACATACCAGAACGGTTTGCTGCCCATCATAGCTGGGCAGGTTGATGTTGTCCATCATAATAAAGCTGTGGCCTTCCACTTTAACCGAAAAAATGCCTTCTTGTCCATTTCTTCTGATAATTTTATAGTTATGTTTTATATATTTGTAGTAGATGTGAGTATGACGCCTTATTCATTGAAATCATTATAGTGTATATGTACATGTAGTCTAGGATAGACATCTATTTTAGCAAGTGTTATTGTTGTTGTTTTTTTATTGGTACAAAAAATAGTATAACATTGGTGTTCTATTTGAGACTATTTTAATTCTAAAGTACTGTAATTAAAGGTAAAACTAAAGACAAAACTAATACACTATGTTATGCCTTGTGAAGGACCTAAGAGGACTCTCTTTGGTGTTGAATCCCTGTGTCATGCACCGCCCCCTCAGGTCCTGCACTAGGCAAGGCACAGTGTATTCGTTTTTTCCTGGAGTGTTCTTTCAATAAAAAAATGATGCCTAGGCTGGTAATATGAATTAATATTCCTCGCTTTTCTTATATTCAGTACTGGCAGTGATCATTTATGATGGAGCTAAACACTCTTACGTAAGTAACAGAAGATTTTATTATTTTGTTACAGTATACTCTTACCTTTGTTCTAACACTACAATATCAGGACGGACTCTCTTATCTTCAACTTCCAAACTTCCTGAAAGTTTACTAGTTCAGCTGAGTCAGGAAACACGGCAGAACTTAGGAATGTTGACAGAGGTATAAAAGACTTTGAAAAAGTAAACCAACAAGAAGAAAATATATTACCGTAAATCCAGACATAATAGTCTTCTGATGACAATAAGAACAATTTGTTGTATCTGAGTGTGTAGCAAAGATTATAGCTTGATAAATAGTCTCTACTGGATGGCACTGGTATAAAGTGGTGCATGAATATTATTGATTTTACAAACGCAAACCAGGATAAATGGATGCCAACCACATGTCCAGTGTTGTAATGAATATGCACTAAATAAACATAAAAATAAATATAAATGAATGTTTGCTTCACCAGGAAAGCCGCTTTTGAAAATAGGAGCTGGCACGGCAATCAACTGACCGCCGAATGTCTGACATCTTTAGCTGTTATTGCCGGGGGACGCCACTTCTGGTCACACATTTCAGTGTGAATTACAAGACGGCCATTCAAATGACATGTGTTCTTACTAAAGTGTGCCCGTTCGCGGATTGAGAACACAGTCACATGTACCCGGAAGTCCTGTAGTTCATTCAGCTGTGATGACGCAGCGACACAAGCCCACATGACCATGAGGGTTCTCCGTGTCAGCGCGTCATGACTGCTAGGGGGGTGGCACAGTGACTCTGTTAAGGAAGCAAGCCAGCCCCATTCTTTCACTCCAATCTCTCGGCAGTACACGACCCAGCTCATGCACAATGTGGGCATGGATAGAAGAGCACAGGGCATAGAGCGGGGTGCCAGGATTTGTAGTTTTACAGTGCATGCTGAAACTGCAAGTCCCACCTTATTATCAAGAAATAACAATCGGTTTTGGCATTACATCGGGGTGCTACAAATAACGTAAAATTATGTTTTTCGCCACTCAAACTTCTAGTAGCCATGCTTGAAGGTGTTTGCAGGTGGTTTTATCGAATTGGGGTTTTTTTTCGGGTCCGCTGGATAACCCCTTTAAGTTGCTTCATTTTTTATTTCAATGGGGGTTGGGGAATGTATTATTGTTTACCCGCAGGTCTGGACAATTTAAAAAAATGCTTAAAATAGAATCAAAAACCCTATGCTCACCTTCATAATCTTCTACAGCTCCCTAACGCTAGCCTGGTCCCCCAACAGTCTCTGTATCTTGGTCTCCAGAGATGACGTTTCATGTAGATTGTGATTGGCTGTAGCAGTCACATATGACGTCACCACTGGAGGCCATGTTGCAGAGACGGACGGGGGACCAGGCTAGTTTTACCAGGGGAGCGATAGAAGATTGTAAGGTGAATATAGTGATTGTTTTATATTTTAGCTACAAATCCGCACCAAAATCCACACGATTTGATGCGGATTTAACTTAGCAGATTTCTCTGCTGGAAATTTCAGCAGCAAACACGGTATGTGTGGACGTACCCTTAGACAGTTAGGAAAGCTAAGTGACAACTCTTAATAGAGTTGTCATTGCAGCCATAATGGTTGTCACTCAGCTTTATTAGAATCCGATAAAACTAAGAGATGGGTTGGTAGAACTATTAACAATTTGTAGGCAATTTTTTTTTTATTATGGAGGAACGGTCTATAATTAAGATATTCCACAGCAAATGGAATTTTAAAATTGATAGAAGTTTTTACGTCACAATTAAACAAATGTATGTAGGAATCAGCTCTGCCAGGATATTTCTGTCTGTTTCAGTCTGGGCTGGCAATCAGACAACACCATTAATAGCAAGGAAACTGTTCTATTTCTGGAACAGTATAAAAAAAAGTTGGATGTAACAACTTTATTTGATCTAGAGGTGATTGTAGCCTCAGTTCGTGCTCCTATATCCAGATCCCTACATACCAACATTCCTCCCCTACTAGAACTGAGATGCCTTATAACTGTAATCCCATGAGAGAACAGGTTATGGCCTCCCATAAGATTCGGCACATTAGGTTGTGGTATCTATATCAGGAAGGTGTGCAGATCTTAGAGGCAGTCCATGCGGCTGCTATAGGGCCCCTTAGGACTTTTTCGCTATAGACTTCTAGCTCACGATGTTCTAATGGCTCCAAGACTTTGGCATGACATGGTATTCCCCAAGTTTATTCCCTGGATACAGAAGAATTAAAGACCAGACTACTAGGAGCAAGCAATATCCTATAGCAATGGCCGAGGATTGGGAATCATTATTGTACGGACTGGGTGATCAAATGAGAAACAAAATGTGCTGGCATAGGTTGACTGTGTAGTCTGTTCTTGCCATTATGTGCATTATGTGTTACTTCACTCTGTCTGCCCCTTTTTCTTAGCAACTGAGAGACAGTAGAAGAGGGGCAGATGGAAAGGAGTGACACATGGGTTTGCTTGTAGTCTCTAACCATAGAGACACATAGGTCTGCATCGGAGCTGCATAAAAAAAACTGTAGTAGATTTTTAATCCACACTATTTGCAAATTTGCTTTTATTATTTTATCCATTTTAGATGCATGTAATCAATGAAAACAACTGTCTGTTAAGGTGTACATGTCCTTTAAATGGGTTGTCTTTTTCATAAAACCCATTTTCTATTACCCTATTAGGGAGTTATAAGTTTATAGAGCAGGGAACCCTAGTCTGGTATGAGATCTGTTGGACATAGCTGAGACCGGCTACAAAGAGTGTGTTTCGCTCTGGAGGACACAGCATATCCCTGCTTTACCCAGTCAGACAATTAATTTTAATGGGCATAGTGCAATGCTTCAATTTCCCAGTGGTGGCGCTGCAGATAAATTAAACACTTGTTGCTAGGTTCCCCCCCAAATGGTTGGGGTTGCCAGCAATTGGACACCCTGTGACCTGCTCATCGTTGGGGGACCATTATGCATATACTCGCTATTTTATAGTCACTTTACAGATTGTTAATCCAAAAGACTAGGTTAGCAAATGAAGATGGCAAATGTGCAGAGGATTTCCTAAAATTACTACTCTTAATTGATTTCCCTACATTTGCATGGAAAGGTACAAGTGATAATTTGCAACTCCTCTATATTTAGATATGGAAAAACTGCAAAGGAAACCAAATACCACAGATTTGTACTGAATAACAGATCCTGCATAGGGAAATATAGTCATGCACTGAAAAACTCTTTTGTTAACTCTTTCAAAGCCATATGGATTGTCTGCAAATCTTAAAGGCTATGTACACCTTTGAATTATTTTTTAACTTTTTGAGATACAGCTGCTTTGTATCCTGTATACAGAGCAGCTGTATCTTGCACTAAGCCCTGAATCCGTCAGATCGGCGGCACTGACGGGTTCAGTGTCAGCAGGTCCTGTGTCTCTGACACGCAGGATCCACCTGTTATCGATCAGATCTAAGTTATGAACTTAGATGTGATGGATAACACATCGACGCACGCAGGACCCGCGGTCACTGAACCAGTCAGTGCCACTGACCTGATGGATTCAGGATTCAGCGCAGGATACAGCTGCTCTGTATACAGGATACAAAGAAGCTGTATCTCAAAAAGTAAAAATAATTTTTAATAAAAAGTAATTACAAAGTTGCACCAAACACACTAATAGACATTCCTATAAAAAAAAAAAACAACAACAAAACATCTTATTCTAAGGTGTACATAGCCTTTAAGTAATTCTCTCTCTAGACAATTACAACTTCAAATGCGGAAGTGATTCCAGACATCCTCCACTATTTTAATAAAACATTGTTAACCCTGAGTGGAGCCCTTCATAGCTGAATACATGGTCTGTTTTTCTGATGCAAAAACTTTCTTGAAGGTTAATTGACTTCCTATTAAAATTGACCCCAATGTTGGTATAGGGAAATTTCACATGTCACTGGGAAAGTGAAGGATTTCAATGGATATATTCTCTAAACCAACCTGTGGCTCGTCATTTGTTGCAAAAACATGACTCCTAGCTTGCGGCTCTCAGGACACGCTGGGAGTTGTAGTTTTGCAAAAACTGGAGAGCCACAGATTGGTAATCATTGCTCTAAACAATATTGTAGAATATGTTAGATCTATATGTATATATATATATATATATATATATATATAATGCCAGAAAAGATGCCATATTATGTCACAACGTGTCAAAATGCTGCGTGAAACCGGCCTTAATCCACCAAATCAGGTACGTCTGCTAATCCTGCATCTATTTCTAGCACAGAACTGCATGATAATCGGAAATCTCAGAAGACCAGAAGTAAAAGACTGAGCAGAGAGAACCAATTAGGAGGCTCATATGATAAAAAAAACTAATAGCATCGATGGACAAAAAATGCATTTAAACCGCGACTTGAGACCCCAGCCTTAAAGGGCTTTTTAGGTTTCAGCAAATAAAAGTTACTCTTTGTATAATAAAATGTTATACCATTTTCCAATATACCTTCTGTATCAATTCTTTACGGCTTTCAAGATCTCTGCTTGCAGTCATTCATTCATTATTTATGAATTAAAAATACGCCTAGGTCATGTGATTGACACATAGGTGAATGGCTTGTTAGAAGAAACAGCTCTGATAACTATATTACAACTGTAACGAACAGTACACCTGTGTGTCCATTACATGACCAGGACAGATGTTTAATGAATAAATAATGAACATTCCTATTAAATGACATCAAGCAAAGATCTCGAAAACAGTAAGTCATTGATTGGTACGGAAAGTATAATTGGACATTTTTTTTACTTTTTATTTTACAAAGAATAACATTTATTTTCTGAAACTGGGACGCTCCACCCTTAATATTTTATTCTGTGGTATTCGTCCTGGAGGCTCCCTCCACTTACAAGTGAATTTTTATATACTATGAGCGTCCAATAATCCAAGAAATCTGGTAACTCAGCACCTATTATACAGTAAAATTCATTGTAACCTAATAGCCTAATATATAACTAATATATCATACAGAGTCGAGTCACATTATTACGGCCACCACCTAATATTCAGTGTAACCGCCGTGTGCAGCACGGACAGGGCAGGGAGTGACTTAATAAGGTGCTGGTAGGATGTCTCCGGTATCTGGAGCCATGCTGACTGCAGAGCCTCCCACATTTGCTGGAGGGTGCGTGGGGGAGGATCCATAGAGCGAACAAGACAATCGAGGTGGTCCCACAGATGCTCAATTGGGTTCAATTCTGGTGAATTAGGGGGCCAGGGAAGTACTTGGAAGTCTTGGTCGTGCTCTTCCAACCACTGTCAGACATTTCTAGTTGTGTGACATGTCGCATTGTCTCGCTGGAAGATTCCCCCTGCCCCAGAGAAGGCAAACCGCATGTACGGGTGGACGTGATCTGAAAAGATGGATTCATACCCAAATCGGTTCAGAGTGCCTTCCACATGGAGGAGTGGGCTCAGAGAATGTCAAGAAAAAATTCCCCAGACCATAAAGCTGCCACCACCAGTTTGGGGTCTTCCAGCAATGGTTGCTTTTGTTCTCTGATGTTTCTCACCTGACACGCCAACTTTCTTGGTTCGATGAAGCAGAAAATGTGACTCATTGGAGAAGGCAACCCTTTGCCAATCGGTGGTCCAATTCCGACATGACCATGCAAATTGAAGCCTTTTTTTCTGAAGCACATTTGTTAGCCAAGGAGCAGTGACCATCCGTCTGCTTCGGAGCCCCATACGCAGTAGAGTTAGCTGAACTGTTGTTTTAGACACACGTCTGGTAGCCCCTTGGTTAATTTTCACAGTGAGCTGCTCCACTATAGCGTGTCGTTCGGCCCTCGCGCACCTTCGTAGCCGACGTTCACCTCTCACATCAATGGCACATGGTGCTTTGCAGTTTCCACATCGGTTATTCCCAATGGTGCCATTTGTCCACTCACCATACTCTTTCACCACAGACCCTTGGCCTGAAAGTCAATAATCATCCCTTTTTGCAACTCGCCCCTTTTACCCATGGCAACAACGAGTGATATGTGTTCAGACAGCCGATCGCACACCTTATACAACCACCAAGCCAGCCAAGGACACATCACTTCTTTCATGGGCTACGCGCTGCCGACGTCTAAAGCAGGAGGTGGTTATAATATGTATAGTAATTATTGCTAAATCTCGTCATTTATATTTATTATAAAGTACAGGATTTTGTGATGTTTATTTATCTTGCTGCATTAATTATATACATTTTGCTTTATGTAGTTGATGCAGGAATCATTTGTATAAACGTTTGTCTCCCATAAATAGCTCCTTGAGCAGATACATTAGGTTCTTACACTGATGACCAGCCACTGAGCTGCGATATGTACAGTACCGCTATTATACATTTCCTCGAAACAACCTCATTACAAAGCACACAGCGTAAATTACAGGTTCTATAGGCAAACAGCTGGCTCTGTGCCTAAAAGGTTGTAATTGATCCCAGTATTATCAGTTTCCAGAGTGAGCATGGATCCTTCCTGAAAATGTGCTGAGGATTTGAGTTTCCATGCACTTTAGATGTAAATTAACTGACAATAGGACTATATTCAGCCTTTAATGTCTGGTGATGGATAAATGTGCTCTGACATCTGGTTTAACCTAATTTTCTGATGGAAACAATATTGTGAGAAAAAGTGTTGCTGCGCTTTGGTACTATGACATTATGCATAAAAGGTTAAAATGCTTTTGCTATTTTCATACTGATCTTGAGTTACACCCTGTCGTCTCCAGTAACATCCAATGCTGCATTGTATTTGTTGAACCTCAAATTACCCTGCAGTCACCCTAACACTACATTACTTCTATAGAACATGTTCCGATGTTGTGGGCAGGACAAGATCAGGGTCTGTGGAGGACCCTGGGCAAACATGCAGTACGGGGCTGGCATTTGTTAGCTCTGATGGCAGCACCATATAGTGCTTACATAATACTGCCATATAGTGCCCACATAATACTACTACTACATAGTGATAAAAAAAGGAGCTGTCGGCTCTCCTGACATGTCTGTTTTAGTAAATTCTTGTTTTCCCCATCTGATAAGGATTCTGGAACATCTTTTCTTAGAACTCTTAGTTGTACCGTTCCTCTGTTATTTCGCATAGAAATGTATTAAGAAATTGATTGGGTGTTACCAGTTGGGGGACGTGTCCCTTCACAGTCTGACACAGTCCAATGACTGCTCATAGTTTCATATTGTGCAAAGACACTCCCCTTTGACAAGGGGAATGGTAACACCCACTTGTCAATTTATTCATATATTTACAGGAGGAATAACATAGGAACGGCACAACACAAAATTCTAAGAAATTATTTTCCAGAATTGTTATTTTATTCGGAATACAAGTATTCACTAAAACAGACTTGTCAGGGGAATTGAAAGGTCCACCCAGTGTCATAACTACCGCCGTAGCAGCCGTAGCAGCTGCTACGGGGCCCGCGGCATGAGGGGGCCCGTGTCGCCCGCCGGAGGCTCCGCTATCTCCACGCTCTGCCATTAAACAAAAGACATGTATCCCCTATTCACAGGACAGGGAATACATGTGTGATCGCTGGCAGCGATAGGGAGAACGAGGGACTGAAAGTCCCCTGAAGTTCTCCATCACAAACCTCGGACTTCCGGGCTCTGTGTTGGCAGCTCCGTAGAAATGAATGGAGCGCCGGTCGCGCTAGTGCGCATGCGTGACCAGTGCTCCTTTCATTTTTACTGAGCTGCGCAGACGCCGGAAGTCAGAGGTTAGTCATGGAGAACTTCAGGGGACTTTCTGTCCCCCATTCTCCCTATCGCTGCCAGCGATCACACATGTATCCCCTATCCTGTGAATAGGGGATGCATGTTATTTGTAGGACACACTGTAGGTCGCATTTTTTGGGGGGTTGGGGACGCTGTATGGCGTTCCCTACAGGGGGGGGCTGTATGGCGTTCCCTGCAGGGGGGGCTGTATGGCGTTCCCTGCAGGGGGGGGCTGTATGGCATTCCCTGCAGGGGGGGCTGTATGGCGTTCCTTGCAGGGGGGGCTGTATGGCCTTCCCTACAGGGGGGGCTGTATGGCGTTCCCTACAGGGGGGGCTGTATCGCGTTCCCTGCAGGGGGGGCTGTATGGCGTTCCCTACAGGGGGGGCTGTATGGCGTTCCTTGCAGGGGGGCGCTGTATGGCGTTCCCTACAGGGGGGCTGTATGGCGTTCTCTACAGTGGGGGCTGTATGGCGTTAGCACCATACAGCCCCCTCTGTAGAGAATGCCATACAGTCCCCCCTGTAGATAATGCCATATAGCCCCCCCTGTAGATAATGCCATACAGCCCCCCTGTAGATAACGCCATACAGCCCGCCTGTACATAACGCTATACAGTCCCCCCTGTAGATAACGCCATACAGCCCCCCTGTAGATAATGCCATACAGTCCTCCCTGTAGATAACGCCATACAGTCCCCCTGTAGATAACGCCATACAGTCCCCCCTGTAGATAACGCCATACAGTCCCCCTGTAGATAACGCCATACAGTCCCCCCTGTAGAAAACGCTATACAGTCCCCTCTGTAGATAACGCCATACAGCCCCCTGTAGATAACGCCATACAGTCCTCCCTGTAGATAACGCCATACAGTCCCCCCTGTAGATAACGCCATACAGTCCCCCTGTAGATAACGCCATACAGTCCCCCCTGTAGAAAACGCTATACAGTCCCCTCTGTAGATAACGCCATATAGCCCCCCTGTAGATAACGCCATACAGTCCTCCCTGTAGATAACGCCATACAGTCCCCCCTGTAGATAACGCCATACAGTCCCCCTGTAGATAACGCCATACAGTCCCCTCTGTAGATAACGCCATACAGTCCCCCTGTAGATAACGCCATACAGTCCCCCCTGTACATTTCTTAGAACTCTTAGTTGTACCGTTCCTCTGTTATTTTGCATAGAAATGTATTAAGAAATTGATTGGGTGTTACCAGTTGGGGGACGTGTCCCTTCACAGTCTGACACAGTCCAATGACTGCTCATAGTTTCATATTGTGCAAAGACACTCCCCTTTGACAAGGGGAATGGTAACACCCACTTGTCAATTTATTCATATATTTACAGGAGGAATAACATAGGAACGGCACAACACAAAATTCTAAGAAATTATTTTCCAGAATTGTTATTATATTCGGAATACAAGTATTCACTAAAACAGACTTGTCAGGGGAATTGAAAGGTCCACCCAGTGTCATAACTACCGCCGTAGCAGCCGTAGCAGCTGCTACGGGGCCCGCGGCATGAGGGGGCCCGTGTCGCCCGCCGGAGGCTCCGCTATCTCCACGCTCTGCCATTAAACAAAAGACATGTATCCCCTATTCACAGGACAGGGAATACATGTGTGATCGCTGGCAGCGATAGGGAGAACGGGGGACTGAAAGTCCCCTGAAGTTCTCCATCACAAACCTCGGACTTCCGGGCTCTGTGTTGGCAGCTCCGTAGAAATGAATGGAGCGCCGGTCGCGCTAGTGCGCATACGTGACCAGCGCTCCTTTCATTTTGACTGAGCTGCGCAGACGCCGGAAGTCAGAGGTTAGTCATGGAGAACTTCAGGGGACTTTCTGTCCCCCATTCTCCCTATCGCTGCCAGCGATCACACATGTATCCCCTATCCTGTGAATAGGGGATGCATGTTATTTGTAGGACACACTGTAGGTCGCATTTTTTTGGGGGGTTGGGGACGCTGTATGGCGTTCCCTACAGGGGGGGGGGCTGTATGGCGTTCCCTGCAGGGGGGGCTGTATGGCGTTCCCTGCAGGGGGGGCTGTATGGCATTCCCTGCAGGTGGGGGCTGTATGGCGTTCCTTGCAGGGGGGGCTGTATGGCATTCCCTACAGGGGGGCTGTATGGCGTTCCCTACATGGGGGGCTGTATCGCGTTCTCTGCAGGGGGGGCTGTATGGCGTTCCCTACAGGGGGGGCTGTATGGCGTTCCTTGCAGGGGGGCGCTGTATGGCGTTCCCTACAGGGGGGCTGTATGGCGTTCTCTACAGTGGGGGCTGTATGGTGTTAGCACCATACAGCCCCCTCTGTAGAGAATGCCATACAGTCCCCCCTGTAGATAATGCCATACAGCCCCCCCTGTAGATAATGCCATACAGCCCCCCCTGTAGATAACGCCATACAGCCCGCCTGTACATAACGCTATACAGTCCCCCCTGTAGATAACGCCATACAGCCCCCCTGTAGATAACGCCATACAGTCCTCCCTGTAGATAACGCCATACAGTCCCCCCTGAAGATAACGCCATACAGTCCCCCTGTAGATAACGCCATACAGTCCCCCCTGTAGAAAACGCTATACAGTCCCCTCTGTAGATAACCCCATACAGCCCCCCTGTAGATAACGCCATACAGTCCTCCCTGTAGATAACGCCATACAGTCCCCTCTGTAGATAACGCCATACAGCCCCCCTGTAGATAACGCCATACAGTCCTCCCTGTAGATAACGCCATACAGTCCCCCCTGTAGATAACGCCATACAGTCCCCCTGTAGATAACGCCATACAGTCCCCCCTGTAGAAAACGCTATACAGTCCCCTCTGTAGATAACGCCATACAGTCCCCCTGTAGATAACGCCATACAGTCCCCCCTGTAGATAACGCCATACAGTCCCCCCTGTAGGTAACGCCATACAGCCCCCCCTGTAGATAACGCCATACAGCCCCCTGTAGATAACGCCATACAGTCCCCCTGTAGATAACGCCATACAGTCCCCCCCTATAGATAACGCCATACAGCCCCCTCTGTAGATATCTACAAAGGGGGCTGTATGGCGTTATCTACAGGGGGGGCTGTATGGCGTTATCTACAAGGGGGGCTGTATGGCGCTATCTACAGAGGGGGCTGTATGGCGTTATCTACAGAGGGGGCTGTATGGCATTATCTACAGGGGGGGCTGTATGGCGTTATGTACAGAGGGGGCTGTATGGCGCTATCTACAGGGGGGCTGTATGGCGATATCTACAGGGGGGCTGTATGGCGCTATCTACAGAGGGGGCTGTATGGCGCTATCTACAGAGGGGGACTGTATGGCGTTATCTACAGGGGGATGTATGGCGCTATCTACAGGGGGGGCTGTATGGCACTATCTACAGGGGGGCTGTATGGCGCTATCTACAGGGGGGGCTGTATGGCGCTATCTACAGGGGGGGGCTGTATGGCGCTATCTACAGGGGGGCTGTATGGCGCTATCTACAGGGGGGCTGTATGGCGCTATCTACAGGGGGGGCTGTATGGCGGTATCTACAGGGGGGCTGTATGGTGCTATCTACAGGGGGGGCTGTATGGCGCTATCTACAGGGGGGCTGTATGGCGCTATCTACAGGGGGGGCTGTATGGCGCTATCTACAGGGGGGCTGTATGGCGTTACCTACAGGGGGGCTGTATGGCGTTATCTACAGGGGGGGGCTGTAAAAAAGGCACTATCTACAAGGGGGGGTTGTGTGACACCCAGGGGAGGGGGGGCCCCAGTCAAAAGTTTGCTATGGGGCCCAGTCTTTCCTAGTTACGCCCCTGGGTCCACCTTAAATAATAGTGCCATACAGTGAACAAATAACAGTGCCATACAGTGTCAAAACAACAGTGCTACGTGCTGCTCAAATAATAACACTATATAATAACCGCATAATTCCACAGCAAGTGCCATGACGTAAGGCTAGACCAAGAAAGGGGAAAGAGTTGTGGGGGCCCCTTCTACAATCAGCCCTGATGGGCATTGTATTGTACAATTTGGAGCCCGTGGAAGTTGTTAAAGCCTCTTTTAGTAGTGGAGAAGACCAAGAAAACTAATGAAAGGCTGAATAGAATATTTAACGACTTTGCATAAAAGGACCAATGATCTTTCAGTTTATGCGGTTGACTTATCCCATAGAGCAACTAAGGCACAACAGATCATGACGGATCTGTCAACGCATCCTATTAATTTTTATGGGGCTCAAACTAATGACAAAAAGTCTTCCCCGATTCCCTTCTGATCGTTTATTTATTATTCAATCTCTCAGCTCTCTTTTGTAAGAATACAGGAACTGAAGGGCACTGGATGGGAACTTTAATTCAGTGATGCCCCGATCATACAGTAAGCAATTTTGACAATGGGCATAACAGAGAATTGCTGGTAAAGCAATTCCCTAGTATAACATTTAAAGTGGCGCCACATGATAAACTATAATCAGAACTGAGCAGTGCCTGTTTTATACTCTACATTATCTGTTTTTAGGTATCTGTTCAGCACCACCATTGTCAGGTTGTTTCTGCATGTTTATTACTAATAGACTGTGTGCTTTAGATAAGAGGTGTCATATTAGAAGGTACAATAGTTAATCTTTAGCGTCATAAAAATGTGAATTTTAACACCATAATAAAGTATAAATAGTAGTAGCTTTTTGTGCAACAGGTGGTTCAGGGTAATATGCAAACAATGACCCATAGCGACGTACATCACTGTCGTTCTTAAAATGGAAATTTTACCTCTCTTGACATGTCTATTTTATTAAATACATTTATTTCCAATAAATTAACATTGCTAGAACATATTTTCTTAGAACTCTGAGTTGTGCCATTCCTCTGTTATTCCTCCTAGAAATGTATGAATAAATTAACAACTGGATGTTACCATTCGTCTTGTCACAGGGGTGTGTCCATACACAGTCTCACTTTGTCAGCACTCATTGGACATTGTCCGTCTGTGTAGGGACACAACCCCAACTGGAAACACAGAGTTGTCAATTTATTCGTAAATTTCTAGGATGAATAACCGATGGATGGCACAACATAGATTTCTAAGAAGCAATGTCCGAGAATTGTTATTTCATAGGAAATATGAATATTAGAGAGGTGAAAACTCCTCTATAACCAACTCTGGGAACTATTTCCAGGACACATGTATATAGTCAGTTACACTGTATGTGACATACGTGACAAAAACCTATACACCTCTCATACAAGACCCAAAGCCCAAGAGAACGCCATAACACATGTAGAGTCCACGGCCGTGGACCGTCGGGATTACTCACCCCCCCCCCCGATGGCCGCAGCCATGGATCTGTGAGTGCTGGCCCGCATCTCCTCCCTAGGAGATGCCAGCAGTCACTTCCACTCCGTTCTGCTGTGTCCCGTAGGGTGTATGCGCACGCTCGTGCCCGACCTTAAAGGGCCAGCGCGCACACATGTAAATTATCATTTATTAGCCCATGATCCCCTGGACTATATGAAGGGCCCTGCCCCTTTACTCCTTGCCTGAGCATTGTTGTGTTTACCCGTGTTAGTCTTGCAAATGGTCCCTTAGTGTTATCCTGTTCCTAGTGTTCCCGTACCTGCTACCTGAGTCATGTTGTGCCACCGGTCACGCCTGCTGTGTTACACCACGCCTGGTGTCTGCTACCATGGTTCCATCTGAGCCTAGCCGTTGCTACTGTCTGAACTACTACAGGTACCCTTGTACTTGGACTATATATACATTGACTTGGTACACTGTTTGGCCAGCTGCTATCCCGCTACGGCGGTTACGGCCCAGTGGGTCCACATACCCACAGATCGTGACAACACAACTCTACTTTTCTACAATTCAGTCTTTCCAAGGTTAGAGTTCACCTCTCAGGTGCAGAGATTTAGGGGGTTCACTGTGCCTACCTATAGAGCTTGGTGCCCTGACAGTGCTAGTAAGATAGCCTGTGAGTAGCTTCTGTTTATGAGGTGAGAGATTTAGGGAAAACATATATATCTCTTTGGGAATTTGTCATAATGAAGTACCCTAATATAATAGCTGTTATTTTCACTATCTGTTGAGTGGTGAAAACCTGTGCAGGACTTTCCTATCCAGAGGATCTGATTTTTTAGCAAACAAGACGATGGGGAATTGGCCCTATGATTATGGAAAGAAGGTCAAGGAGAAAACATACACCATGCCCTTCTGTCTTGTTTGAAAAAAACCTGGCACCATAATAGGCAGCCTATTTTGATTTTTGCTATGGATCCCCCTCTCTTCTATGTACGCCACCATTTGTTTTTTTTTAGAAACCCTTGTACAGTATAAAGAATGTGCACAGATACTGTAAATAGCAATTGACAACCAACACAATCAAGAAAATAACTATTGTAGGATGAAGTCAACAGTAAAACCAAGGTCAATAAGGCCACATATGTCTTAGATATAGTTGATTATTTTGTAATGAATTTACTATCTACAATAAACTACACTTTTAAAGTTTTGAATGGTGTAGATCCGGATGCTGACACTTAGCAATTGCTAGAAATAAAGGATACAAGTCCTCTACTGAGTACTGTGCCCCTGAAAGAGGTTGTCCGAGAGTTATATAAATTAAGCTAGCAGCAGCAAATGTTAGAAAAGAAAAAAACCCTGTACTCAACTGTTAAATCCCCTACTGCTCCAGCGACTATGCTTCTGGTGTTCCCCCGCCGATCTTTATTTACTTTTCAGGAGCAATGACGTGCCGTACAGGTGGCAGATCATTGTAGCAGTGGGCAATTGAACAGGTAGAGCTGGTTTTCCAGTTTTATTTTTTTTTTACTTTCGGACAACCCCTAAATCCCAGTCTGTATTTTTTAGCCCTTCTCTTGTAAACGTGTATGGACTGAAGAAAGTACAAAGAATGTATGGAGTCTGTATATGGCTCTCCAAGAAAAAATCAAGAAAATTCAGCTGAGAGAAGAAGGGACACAACATTCAGTAGAGCATTTGTCCCCTTCATTCTCGAGACCATAATATCATAATAGTTAAATAAAACACATGGACACAGATGTTCGATGGAGGTAAATTAGGTACGGACATCTTTTTTAAAGACCAGTTTAATTACCAACTTTGGAAATTACCAACTTTAAGTTAATAACTTTTAAATCAATAACCACGATAAAACAATAGTTCTGCCATAGTCTCGGACCAACCATCAGATCCTTAATTTACCTGTCCACTTGCATGGAGCGCGCGACTTACCCTACCTTCTAATAAAGAGGCAATGACTTAAATCCAAAACATTTTGAATAACAATACAGGAGGAAAAGTGGGAAACACGGATCTAGAATAGGTACACGAGCTGACAGGCCCACAATCCATGGACACATATTTTATACATTACCAGGTAGGTCACATGGGTTTTACACCACCTAATGACCTACCTGTCACTGGGCAACATTTTTTGTTTCCTCGGCAATTGCAGCATCATAGCTTATTAATCTGACCCAATCTTGGGCTAGAAAGCATTGGGGGATTTTTGGTGGGAAACATCCTTTTAAATGCCCATCAACGAGAAGGGATGGACCCACCTGGTCCTTACAGTCCGGTATCCTTATATACTTAAAAAATGAGAAATTAAACTTGATCGTATGACAAAAATAAGGTGAAGTTTCATGGTACTAAATAAATGTTATATAAATGCAGAATCATTCTTACCCTACATGCAGTCTGGTAATGCTGTCTGGATGAAGGTGGGATCACTTTCCTGAAAGATGAAAAATAAAAGTATAAAATTATGTAGTATTCAAAATATTTAAAAGATAGCCTTATAATTTCATACCAAGACTATAGTCCGCCTGCCACAGATTCCCTCTAATTGGAGACATCTAGGGGAAGACAATATGTATGTAAAGATATTTACAGTTCCATTTAACAGATCCATTAAGGAAAGTCAATTCTTGGTACACTTTATGTTTACGTTCAAAATCATTTAGTAGATCATTGTTTGTTTTTATCTTTTCTGTAGAGCTAGTAAAGATCCTATTTTTTTCAGATGAATCCATATGTATATTATGCAAATGGAGGCAATCACATGCCATACATTTGGTTCCGTCTCCCATTGACTTCTATTGGGAGGAAAAATTCCTATGGCAAAAAGACCCTTTCCTCTACATTTACTCCATAAAAACCTATAGGAACATTACAGAATACATTGTATACTTTTTTTTTGGTATACAGACTTATATGTCAGACGTACGGCCCAAATGTGATGAGTATAGAGCCTTAGGGCCTTTTCACATCAGCACTGGGCTTCCGTTTGGCTTTCCATATATCTGTTTCGTCAGAGGAACAGATGAACGGAAAAACAATTGTAAAGTATCGTTTCCGTTTGCATTACGATTGATTTCAATTGTATTTTTTTGCTTTAGTTTGTTTCAGTTTGCCTTCGTTACGCTAGGTTTCCGTTTCTTTCACGGAAACAATAGTGCAGCACACTACGCTATTGTTTCCGTGAAAAAAACAGAAACCTAGCAGAATGGAGGCAAACTGAAACCAAAAAAAATACCATTGAAATCAATGACAATGCAAACGGGAACAATGCTTTCCGTTTGCCTGTCTTTTCATCTGTTCCCCTGATAGAACAGATGAACGGAAAGCCAAACGGAAGCCCAATGCTGATGTGAAAAAGCGCTAAACCTGACAGCAAGTGTTCAATTCCCCTGCAAAGTTCCCAAAGAAGAAATTAAACATTACAGAGTTCTGATATCAATAAGGGTATGCTCACACGTCTTATTTTCGGCCGTTTTTTTGGCCGTAAACGGACGAAAAACTGCTTGAAAAACGGCTGCATAAAAAAACGCCCACGAAAACTAATTGCATGTCACTTCTTGAGCCGTTTTTCATTAACTCTATAGAAAAACAGCTCCAAAAACGGCCGTAAAAAACGCTAGTTAATTAAATAACGGCTGAAAATCAGGAGCGGTCCTACTGCAGAGACAGAGATGAAGACGACGCCTTTGCATTTTATAGATGACTAGATTGTAATCACCCCCTATTTAACCGGCCGTAGGCGGCATAGAACCTGAGCTAGCACAATTATAAGAATTTAATGTTTTTTATTTTAGTCGTGTACATGCTTGTAGAGCCTGAGGATGAACACTCCGGCAGCAGAAAGATACTGTTTTCTATAAGGAGAGACCAATAGGATGTAAAATTATTGCACTTGTGTTTAAGGAAAAAGCAGCACATCCAAAATTACTCCTAATAAAATGAAAAAGGTGTGTTAAGGATCTGCCAGGCACAGCTTCTGTATCTACGCCCATAGGTAATCAGTCTGCACCTGCTCCTATGTCTGGGAGACTGACTCCATCTTCCACCACTCAGGATGGCAGGCTTAGGAGTGGGAGAGCCTATCATAGCCTGGCCAGACGGAGCTAGCTCCCGCCCTCTGTCTATTTATACCTGCCTTTCCTGTTCCTCCTTGCTTGTGATTCTTCTCCTTTGGTTTCCTGGCCCTGCTGCAGCTTCTTGATCTATTTGACCCTACTTCATATTGACCCTGGCTTACTGACTACTCTCCTGCTCTGCGTTTGGTACCTCGTACACTCCTGGTTTGACTCGTCTCGTTCACCACTCTTGTTGCTCTCGGTGTTGCCGTGGGCAACTGCCCCTTTTCCCTTGCTTCTGTGTACCCTTGTCTGTTTGTCTGTCGTGCACTTATTGAGCGTAGGGACTGTCGCCCAGTTGTACCCCGTCGCCTAGGGCGGGTCGTTGCAAGTAGGCAGGGACTGAGTGGCGGGTAGATTAGGGCTCACTTGTCTGTTTCCTTACCCCCGTCATTACAAGGTGCAAAGCAGATTTAGGGTCTAGTGGACTTCTATAGGCGAATCTAGGAAAAAATGCAGCACTCCAATATGTAGATAAGCCTTGAGCTTCACAACATGACAGCAATGTTTGAACCCCTAAGGGTCTATATCAAGCAGCAATAAAGTGCATAGAGCCAAGATAATGACATCATGTCACTGGAGTAAGTGATGTCACTATATGTTTTGATATATATACACTTGGCATTATGCACTTTATTACTACTTAATGAAGAGTTGAAACGTTGCTGTCATGTTGTCAAGTAAATAAAAGCTCCCAATTCATCTATCTATTGGATCATTACATTAGTGTTGTCATTTTCAGTCCTCTTCATTAACCATACTAATGTCATATCCCAAAAACTGTGTTTATAACAAGACAAATGACTACTAAACAATTAAAACACATTTACAACTATAGCCACAATTATAAGGAAATCTCCTAATAACAGATGGACCACTGGGCTTGCGGAGGCCTATTACAATCTGGGTGAACATGCTCTACACTTGCCAAGCTGAGGGCGGTGTTAGACGTGGGCACAATGTTACTCCATTGATCAAAGGTCCATAATTACGTGGAGCTGGCCCCGGCCAGCAATCATAAAGGCAAACAGCTAAAGGAGTATTGGCAACTCAGACATTTATGGCATTTCTACAGGATATGCCATAAAAGTATGCTAGATGAGGGTCCCAGCTGTGGCATCGATGTTTCAGCAACACCCATAAAAATGAATGGAAAGAGCCGCACACATGCACAGCCACCTCTCCATTCATGCCCTGTTTGGATATGGCAGCCATTTGGGGGAACAAGGTGGGACTCGCATTTGTTAGTCATTTATGGCATTTCCTGTGGATATGCCATAAATGTCTAAGTTGGGAGTAAACTTTTGTTGGTATTGTCTATAGCCCTCCTAGACATAAATCTATCATCATAAGACAAAGGTTCTGATTTTTACAGACAAAAAAAGCTGTTTAAAAACTTAACACGATAGGGGCATACTAGACAAACCCTTTTGGTCTTTAGCTGCTATTCTATGATATTACACAAGAGGACTAAGGTAGGTGCATTCAGATGTGCGGTAACTCAGCCACTCGGTGTTTTCATTCTTTTCAAAGTCAGTTACAACCGAGAAAAATAAATTATAGTATTATCTTACGAGATTCAAAATCTTTTTTTTTTTAAAGAAAATAGTCTAAAACTTTAATAGAGAGTTCTCAGAAATATTTCTACAATAATTTTTTTACAAACGTAAAATAAATTTTCATGGATTAAAAAAAAATTATATTTATAGTACAGGGTGGGCCATTTATATGGATACATCTAAATAAAATGGGAATGGTTGGTGATATTAACTTCCTGTTTGTGGCACATTAGTATATGGGAGGGGGGAAACTTTTCAAGCTGGGTGTTGACCATGGCGGCCATTTTGAAGTCGGACATTTTGTATCCAACTTTAGTTTTTTCAATGGGAAGAGGGTCATGTGACACATCAAACTTATCGAAAATTTCACAAGAAAAACAATGGTGTTCTTGGTTTTAAGGTTACTTTATTCTTTCATGAGTTATTTACAAGTTTCTGACCACTTATAAAATGTGTTCAAAGTGCTGCCCATTGTGTTGGATTGTCAATGCAACCCTCTTCTCCCACTCTTCACACACTGATAGCAACACCGCAGAAGAAATGCTAGCACAGGCTTCCAGTATCCGTAGTTTCAGTTACTGCACATCTCGTATCTTCACAGCATAGACAATTGCCTTCAGATGACCCCAAAGATAAAAGTCTAAAGGGGTCAGATCGGGAGACCTAGGGGGCCATTCAACTGGCCCACGACGACCAATCCACTTTCCAGGAAACTGTTCATCTAGGAATGCTCGGACCTGACACCCATAATGACATAAATAACTCATGAAAGAATAAAGTAACGTTAAAACCAAGCACACCATTGTTTTTCTTGTGAAATTCTCGATAAGTTTGATGTGTCACATGACCCTCTTCCCATTGAAAAAACTAAAGTTGGATACAAAGTGGCCGACTTCAAAATGACCGCCATGGTCAACACCCAGCTTCAAAAGTTTCCCCCCTCCCATATACTAATGTGCCACAAACAGGAAGTTAATATCACCAACCATTCCCATTTTATTTAGGTGTATCCATATAAATGGCCCACCCTGTATAGTATTTATTTCATGGTATACATGAAAGAGAGCGTGCCACATAGCAAAGATCAAACTGGCCCACCAATATGTTGCCACCATCCCATTTATGCCCTTTTTATGACCCTTGGGCCAATTCCTTTGTTTGCTTACATTGCAGTTACTCCAGAGAGAGGGGAGTCCTGCACAGGTTCTCACCACTCAATAGCAATTTATAGTTGGGTCCACACTTTCCAAGACTTTGTGTAAGCTCCTGAAAGTAGCTACAAGTGCTAGTAAAAAAAAAACAGATGTCCATTTCCACCTTGTCCCCTCCGAACCGGCTAAAGACCATCTGTGGGGTTAGACAAAATAGTGTGGGTTCATTTTAATAATTTCCCTCTAAAAACAAAGCAGTGTGTGTGTGTGTGTGTGTGTGTGTGTGTGTGTGTGTGTGTGTGTGTGTGTGTGTGTGTAGGGGTGGGGGTATGTCATGATGCAGAAAGTTATTTCCCACCCAGTCTTTGATCTGATCTAATTTCCGCGAGAAGGAGGGGGAGGTAATGTGGATGCCTCCAGGACATGTATAGAATTTTCCCCATTTTTTATTTACCATATAGGATATGATCACAGAAGAGATGGATATTATTGTGTCACTAGTACTTTTTGTTTATTTTTTTATTTACATTTAGTGTCCCTTTAAATCTTACTACCAATCCAAAGGTATCAGAATTTCCAATAAATATCACAATCAAAGATCACAATGGCCAAACAGCTCGCTATGTAAACATGTACATTGTAATTATATACATGTAAAAACAAATAGGAAGTAATTCAATAATTAGATGTGCCGATGACAAGTAGGTACAAGCAGCGGAAGCAGTTATACTTCACTATATTTAGTACGACAAAATAGGTAATTAAGCAGATAGTATAAGTGAAGGTTTAACACTTTATATTTCATTACTAAAACTGAACAGCTGCCAAGACAACGTCAACAATGTAATGTGTGTATAATGCTGGAGGGTCGTGATACATTTTTACTTCCATTTCTCAGTCTCTAAGCACTATATTCTCCATATCGCTGACTCACAGACTTTCATAGGATAAGAAAGATAGGTCAACATTTGAGGCTATTGTCTATTCTAAAATCCTGGCTGTTGGACTCTGTTATATGTTATAAATAGAAGGTGCCCTATTCTCCCCTAGAAACAATCTTCTGGGGCAGAATACTGTACCTCTATAACAAGGCATCTGATAACACATGGAATGATTTTTTTGTGGGTAAGTAAACTTTCAAAAAACTTCTGAGATGTCATAGTGATGTCAGAAGTTTTAATCGGTGAGCTTCCAAGCACTGAGACCCCCACCGATCGCTAAACAAAGCAGCTGAAGCGCATGGGTGAGCACTGAGCCGCTTAGTTTCTCATCAGCTTTTCTCGGAAAAACCAAGCAATTGGTGTACGGATTCAATAGAAAGTCTATAAGCCCGTACACCAACTGCTCAGCTTTCCGAGAAAAGCCAGTCAGAAACAAAGCGGCTCAGCACTCACCGATCGCTTCTGCAGCTTGGTTTTAGCGATCGGTGGGGGTCTCATTTCTCTGACCCCCACCGATCAAAACTTCTGACATGTTACTATGACAAGTCAGAAGTTTTTTGAAAGTTTAGTTGTCCTTTAAAATTATGTGTAAATGTGTGAGAAAAAGAAACTCTGCATGCCACTGTATGAAATTGAAGGCACACAGAACTAGATGGGCAAATAGATTTCTATAGGTGTCATATTATGGATCCGCACAACGCAGATCCCTTAGATGGCCATATTCATGGGGCCTTAAATGCAACATATCTGCTGATATTAGGATATTGCAGTTTCCTAATATTTAGTGAAACATGTAGCAGAATTACACAATGGTTACTGTATTTATATAAATCTCTAATATAAACATTGGAATCGGCTGCATAAAAATCAATGTATGTCTATTCACACGGCCATTGTTTTAAGTGACAGTGTCAATGGCCAATGACCAAATTAGACATGTCCTATTTTTGTCTGTTTTCACGAATCCCCCAAAAGACTCAAGTTTTTCACGGCCGATTTGTCACACGTTTGTGTGAATATTGCCTAAAGAGGTTTTCTCCTATTCTCGGTCTCCCGACCATTCCTGTTGTCATGGCAGTGCAATGACATTTTGCAAGCGCCACTTTAAGACAGCACTTATTTGCCGGCCGCAACAGAGATGTTACTATAGACAGTGATTGGTTGTTGTGGTCACGTGGCTCTGCTTAATGACATGTCGTCACATTTTTGAGCCACTAGCAATTGTTTTTTAGGGTTGGAAAACCTTTCAAGCCTCTTTACTATTTTTGTTTTTTTCAAAATGTAATATTTCAAGTCTCAGGCCGCATTGATGTTACAAGTCATTGTTTCAACCCACAAAATTTGTCCAATATATGAAAATCAGGTTCACATGAAATATTTTTTTGGTCTGTTCTGGGGCGGAATGTAATGTGTCCTGTGTAGTTTACAAAGTAGAAGAATTTCAAAGAAAGTAAACAGCGCTTTTTATAAGAAACAAGATCTAGCTAGCCATTCTGTGACTTCTGAAGGTCGTCAATAAAGATATTTCTCTGGTAACTTGCTTTACTTCTCCAACATCTCCTGCCCAAAAAACTGTCCTACATATTCCTTTTGAAATACATTAACATTATTTTGGATGAAATACAAAATAATGCGCTCAACTGAGCTAAAAGTAAACCCCATATTACAGTTGATAGAAATATACTGTACATATAATAAACCTGAGTAACTTTGTAAACACATTACATTACTATTTTTGCTCTGACCCTAAGTTACAGTCTGTATCATAGCCCAGAGCTACAATCACAATTCTGCTGGTTGCTACTGGAAACAGTCAAAACTGTTTGTCAAAAGACATTCCCCTAACAGCTTAGCTGAGCTGTTATAATGGCATTTTTTCCTACATCAAATTACTGTACAGTGTCTGGTGCAGCTAAAATAAACTGCAGAATTGTGAATACAGCTCTGAACTATAATACAGGCTGTAACTTAGTAAACTGTAACAGGGTGATAAAGGGTGAATGTACATTGTAAGGCTTTCTGTTTTAACTCACAAAGCCTCCCTTTAACAATCACAAATGTATATATATATTCAGAGATGTTATGTATAACTATCTTGTGTAAGGAAATGTGTATTATACATTTACCGTTCCTTTAAGATGAACTCATTTTAGGCAGTATGTCAGACTACTTGTTCCTATCTGAATAATGTACACGGAGGAATCTAAGATATGTACATATTTTATTAGATCTTTTCTGCAAAGCTAGAAGAATTAGTACGCAATGGACTGGAATTCATCTATCCTGAGGTTGAAGCAATGCGTGCATGCTCAAATAACATGCATACAGTACCTATAAAATGTAATGATAAACTACAGAACAGACAAATGTATCAGAAATTCCTTAAAGTCAAATAGATGCAAAAAACGTTGCAATGTAAAATGAAAATAGCTGGTAGTTACCGTACAAGCAAAATTGACATTTTATCAGGGTGATCTTAAAACCTGACTTATGTCGAATCCCGTATACAAGCATCTCCAGCAGGCTGGAGTCCCTGACATCTTTAGCCCCTGCTACTCTGGCGATCTTGGTGGACAATACTCTGCTGGATGAATTAAAGACAAGGTATTCCATGGCTGTCTATACCAGCTTCGACATTTAGGACCCTAATGCCATGTTCAGATGTGAGGGAATTGCC
Organism: Rhinoderma darwinii; assembly: GCF_050947455.1. Lineage (NCBI taxonomy): Eukaryota > Metazoa > Chordata > Amphibia > Anura > Rhinodermatidae > Rhinoderma > Rhinoderma darwinii. The sequence goes on along the minus strand of NC_134687.1, from coordinate 579,274,228 downwards.
AAGATTTTTGGTGCGGATTCTGACCCATATTTCACAGCAATTTACAGTACAATGGGGGGAAAACGGCATCCACGTGTAGTGTAAAAAATATGCACAGAAATCAGAACATGCTGCAGTTTTCTAAATCTGCAGCATTTTCATTATTTTGTGGAAATGCTGTACACGTGGCCATACACATGTTTGGCCGATAGAGTTCTCTCGTGTCTCCACCACAAAACATATTTAGTTAGGAGAGTAAGATACTTCTACCTGCTGCCCCATAAACATTAGATTGTCGACTTATCCCGCTGAAATCAAAGGGTTCGTCCGACTTATCTAATATGAAGGGGCGGCTTAAAGGGAATGTGTAAGTTACTTATTTTTATAATATTTTTTACGTTTTTTTGCTGTATTTTTTTTTTTCTTCCACATGGTGGAAAGTATTAAAAATTAAATAATAATTTGAGATGTTTTTCTATATTGGCCACCAGAGGAAGCACTTCCCAGAATTACAGCAAGGTGAATCAGGCAGAGCAGCCTGACCTACAGTAGCTGCTGTAAGGGTACGTTCGCACGAGGTCATTACGTCCGTAATTGACGGACGTATTTCGGCCGCAATTACCGGACCAAAAACAGTGCAGGGAGCCGGGCTCCTAGCATCATACTTATGTACGATGCTAGGAGTCCCTGCCTCGCTGCCGGACAACTGTCCCGTACTGAAAACATGATTACTGTACGGGACAGTTGTCCGGCAGCGAGGCAGGGACTCCTAGCATCGTACATAAGTATGATGCTAGGAGCCCGGCTCCCTGCACTGTGTTCGGTCCGGGACTTGCGGCCGAATACGTCCGTCAATTACGGACGTAATGACCTCGTGTGAACATACCCTAAATGTGGGAGGGAGACACCCCCCCTCCCTATTTTTGGCTACAAGCCAGGAAAAGGTGTCTTCAAATTGCTAAGCACTGTCCGGGTCCCATTTTGGGAGAGCTTTTACAATGGCAGCTGGTAGAAGCTATAGGACACACCAAATGCCTAAGAATGATGAAAGTCAAGAGTGAGACCCTGTGATGAATGACTTTTCAGTTTACAGGTTCACACGGCTTGTATTTGACTGCGTTTTTGATGCATTTTCGCACTGAAAAAACGCATCAAACACGATTTTTTACACAAGCGTTTTTAAAAAACGCGTTGCGGAAAAAAGAAGCATCTTGTCAATTCTTTAGCACCTAAAGTGCGTCAAATGTTCCCATATCCTATGGTACTAATAATTACGCGCCAAACAACGTGCAAAAAGCCCCTTGAAAGACGCGACAAAAAACAGTTGATTAAGCTTCCCATTTACATCAATGGGATAGCACGCTTTTAGTACTTACAACACAATTTTTTACGCGAGTGTTTTTAAAAAACGCGTGTGGAAAAAAAGAAGTGTCTTGACAATTCTTTGGCACGTAAAGCGCGCCATATATTCCCATTGTTAATGGGACTCCTAATGACGCAAAATGAGAAAAACGCGGTGCAGGCAGAAGACAGAAGTCGCTGTAGGTGAGAAGATTTTTATTTTTTATATTACTAACTTTATTTTTTTATTTTGCAGGTTCTGCTCGTTTGGACTAAGTTGTAGATTCACTGGAATACTTAGATGATCTACGTTTTAAAAAAATAAATAAAATGGTTAACAAGTGTTGTGCGGGGGTGTATTCAAACAGTGCAGTTTTGCCGCGTTTTCACCACGCAGCCGAAAACCACACAGAAAAATTTGTGGTAAAAACGCATGCGCTATTCGATGTGGCTTTCGGTCGCACGGGAAAGATGCGGCAAAACTGCACTGTGTGAATACACCCTTAGGCCCTGTTCACACAGAGTTTTTTTTCAGGCAGAAAAAAAAATGTGCCTCAGAATTCCTTCAGGAATTTTGGAGACGATTTTAAACTGCCTGCATTTTTTTCCCGCTGATTTCGCAGCCATTGAAGCTAATGCAAGACTCATGGGCAAAAACGTCACGAAGAACGCCTCCGAAAAGTTCACAGTAGAAGCAAAGAACAACGGAGAAGCGGTGCTCGCCGCTGAACTTTTAAAACAGCCGCCAATCAGATATTTTTAAGCAACAGCGTCGAGTACCGCTGCTCCAGCGAGTGCTCCCCCACACATCAAAATCAGCGCCAGCAAGCTCTGTGTGAACAGGAAGTTATATCTCTGTTTTTTAATACTTCATTACCACCTTAGTAATGGCAGTTGTCTGTTTGACGATGTCCATTACTAAGGCGGGGCTTAGTGTTAGGCAGTAAAATGGCTTCAACTAACCCCCCATTATTACCCCGGTATCCACCGCTACCAGGGGTATCGGGAAGAGCCGGGTGCGATCCAGTACCTGGCTATCTGCAGTGATGGTAGGGCACTGGGTCGGCCGCAGGCTGGTATTATTAGGTTGGGAAGGGCCAAAAACAGAGCGCTCCGCAAAACACTAACCCCCCCAAACATGCAACCGCGCCAAACATGCAACCGCGCCACACACAGAACCAAGCGCGCACACACCTCACCTGCATGTTTGGAGGGTTTGTGTGTGGGGGGGCGCTTAACGGAGCAGCGGTTCTCGCCATTGATGCTTCAAAACAACTGATAAGCGTCTGTGAAGAATCAGCGGCGCTCCTGTGCCGTTGATCCTTCATAGCCGCCAATCAGCTGTTTTGAAGGAACAGCCACTAGCACCGCTGCTCTGGTCGAGCGCACTCCCACACACACACCCACCAACATGCAACCGTGAAACACACAGACAGACACACGCACACACACACAAACCCACTCACGCACACACACATACACCTTACTTGCAGCCGGTCTTCTCCAAAATGGCGCCGGATTTCCCCCTATAAAATAACTTCTATGCTGGGTCACTCAGAACTGCTCATGCGCAGTACAGAGCGAGACGGCAGAGGACGTAATGAACGGGTCCAATTCGTTATGTCCTATGCCCTGTAGCTGCCGAATTCCATCTGTGTATGTGTCATTAAGAGACACATACACAAATGAAATAAAACATGGCAGCCCCCAGTAAATGAAAAAGTATTAATAAAAAAAACAACATTTCATGTGAAAAAATAAAGTACATATAAAATTTTATTAAATAAAAACACATAAACCTGTGGAAGCTCCATAGGCAGCCTTTTTGGTTGTCACGAAGACTTCTCAGAAGCAGATAAA